>NW_026267208.1:773350-795601 GCF_000697945.3 Frankliniella occidentalis | reverse complement strand
TTATGCATTCGTGCAGTCATTACTAATTTAGTTCGCGGTGTTGCAGCTGAATAAATGAAACCTGCCGGCATTTCCATTAAACAATATTACAATAGAACCCAGTCACCTAGTGAGGGATTCAATGTCGAAAATTGGTAAATTTCATCGATCAGCGCGAAATCGACGTCGACTCGACAAGATTTTGTTCCGCAAATTGGCGATTTGGTTCAGTTCGACGTCGAGTTGACGTCGATTTGGTTTTCCAATTCTCGATGGATAACGGATGGATGCGGAAACCCAAGTGTGATACTGGACAACAGTTATAAGTGCAATACCATGGGTATCACACTTTAAAGTGTAGTTGTAGTACCACACATGTATCACATTTTATAGTGTAATATCCCATATGTATCATACTTTATTAAGTATCACACAGGGCTTCTAGAGCAAATATTGGTGTGATCCACCCTTGGTTCTACACTTTTAAGTATTATACATGTGTGGCACTACACTTTAAAGTGTGATACTCGTGGTATTGCACTTATAACTGTTGGACAGTATCACACTTGTGTTTCCAGATAACTTTTTGGTCGTTGAAACTTGGTGTTTTAGTTTTCGTCAACGTTTTTAAAGGTCGTTTTGAAATTTCCATGCAAAGTGCTCTGAGAATGTTACCATTGTCCTCCATTAGGTATTTAATTTAAGCATTTATTCCATGTAAATACTACTGATTTTGTATGTTTTAGCTAAGTTACAGTGTGAAGCACTAGTCGTTTTGAAATATGCGTGCTTTTGCTACGATTATCTCTTAGTGGGGAAAATATTACACTTCAAAGAATTGATGTAATGTAAAAAAAATCATCAATTTGTAAAATACTTTGGATTTCTAGATTGTATGTAAATGTAGTACAGTGCGATCCAATTTTGTCAGAGACCATTTCATCTCTGTCTCTTCCTTCACCTTTTATAACCCTCCCCCTCTGCCCTCGTTGGAGCGTTAATTTTTTGAGAGTTTGTCTTCCCCGCTCGTTTGCTTTGCTGTTCCAATTTTGAACAGAACACATTTTAGGATTCTGTGTTATGCCTTTCTTCACCCCGTTCCTGCCTTCTTCCTGTTTCGTGTAAAATGGTGTTGAAATGACACAGCGCGCGCCGCAGTGTTCATGATTTGATCCACCAACATTTTCCCGCAAACCAGTGCATACGGATTGCATGCCACACGTTTCAAACCCTCCTCATTGTAAATATGTATATTTGAAATCTTTAAAATTATTTTTAAAGGTGTACATTTTGTATCTTTTTGTGTCTTGAAACTGTGTTATATTGTGAATTTCACTGTAACAGTCCGAAAATTTGTATATCTCCGTGTCTCTTCTCTTCTTTACTACAGTGTACCTTAATGAAGTTGTAAATATACACGAGAGGCTGAAACATGGAAGAATGGAAATCAGTTTAGAAAACATAATTCCGGCGTTCTCTGCAAATCAAACTGTATAACAGGTGGTCTGAGAAACAGTTAAGTTTTGTAGTTTCAAACTTCATATAACTGTTTATAGTTGCAGCTTAAACTTTATAACTTTTTTGTTTCGTAGTTCAAACTGCAAGACTTTTAGCTTTACAGCTTGAACAGTAAAACTTTTAGTTTTGCGATTTAAACCGTTGCAGTTGTTATGCAGTTAGATTTGCAGAGTTGTTTGGCCGTTCGAGAGCCCTATGATACTCCACTTTTCTGCGTCTTTGGTTCCCGTGCATGTCGGGTCGTAATGCCAAAAATTAATCTGTTTCGTATTGTAAGTAACGGTAGCGTCCTTCCCTTTAATACTGTGTATAGAAATTGTATGAACCTAGTCAAGTTTGTGATTACTACTTCTCTGTCATACCTCCAGGAACTAGTATTTTGTTAAATAAATCAAAGCATTTCCGCTGATAGGTTGTTACTAATATCATTCCGCTGGAACCTCTGCGGGATATCTCTGTCCCGTGTCCCGTCGCACGACCACGACCTCAAGCCAATATGCAAATAAAATAGTCGCCTGCTCGTTGAACTTTCTTTTTTTTTCCTGGTGCGGTTGCGCAGACGATCTGCATGAAGTAGAGGAGAGCAAAGAAATATTATAGACAAGAAGGGTGTACCAGAGCAGGCAGGGAAAAATTTCCCTACTCTTGCAGGGGCATGGCGCCTTCCTGCTGGAGCGCGAAGGCAAACCCAAAAGCGCACAGCAATTATATGTGTGCTCTGTGTCGCTCTGTTACGCTAAAGGATAAGAAGTCATGTACTGTACATGTGTCCATGTGAATAATTCAACATTTTCACCCATCCCTTTATTAATAATTTGATATTCAGTAGGGGATCTCGCCTACTATTCTATTTTTGTTTTGTAATCTGTTTTTGATATGTTTTGGAAAGGGGGGGGGGGCGTAAAAACTCCAAAGCAGGACATAAACGAATGAAAAAAAAATGGGGGAGATTGACGTGTGTGAGAGCTTATGCATAGTTCTCTAAACTGCCGTGCCGTGCGGCTGTGTGCATAATCAGTGGTGCCTAATATTTGATTCGTTTGACCGTATTCTCCTTGCAAATCGTTGTATATGCGAATAACGGAGTGCCGCAAAGTGC
The DNA here is from genome assembly GCF_000697945.3 of Frankliniella occidentalis. Classification (NCBI taxonomy): domain Eukaryota; kingdom Metazoa; phylum Arthropoda; class Insecta; order Thysanoptera; family Thripidae; genus Frankliniella; species Frankliniella occidentalis. Next base: position 793,005 of record NW_026267208.1, on the reverse strand, counting down.
TCAGTTGATCATGAGTATTCCCCGTTCTTTTAACTTATCGCCTCCTCCATATGAGTGTTGCTGGTGCCTATAAATACGAAGGAGCTGCCCAAGGAGAACGGGGAAGTCACAAGTACATCAAAATGTCAGTGACTCCAAAATGACTAATTGACCAAAGCTGTTCTCCTTGGACGTGGCCGTGCGGGGGTGGGTCTACGGCAAGGTGGTAAGCAACCCGCAAACGTTTGAGCAAGAATACAAAGTGTAGACCGCTTGTGTAGACCGCTTGTCTGGTAAAAACATAAATATTCTAAGGGTTGTTTTTAAAATATGTCGTAAATTATTATTTTATAGTAATATCACAGAGAAAAAAAATCGTGAGCTTGCGGTCGCCTCGTGGCACCGGCACTCTCACCCCCGACGCTTCAGATCACTTTTCAGTCTTCTCTCGACGCGAATGTGGGCGCCGTCCCTTAGTCCGAACGTCACTCCGACACCCACCACGAAGTCCTCCAGCCTCTGGGGGCCGTTGGGGCACGGCAAGATTCTGTACTTCCGGAGGATGGTCGAGGCGACTATCTTCGCGGACATCATCCCGTACCTCTGTCCGATGCAGTTCCTCATGCCAGCGCTAAAATAAAGTGTGGATCATTAAATGGCCGTCTTCAAGGGGACAAGGTAAGGGGTCGTCCAGAAAGTGCGTCCGTCTTCTTTTTAGATTCATTCGGCAAATAACGGGAGCATGGCGCCTGCGAGGCTCAGAGTAGGCCACACCGCAGTACGCGCATGCACAGTAGGCAGGAAAATGCCTACCTATCAGGCGCTATGACTGCTGGCAGAGGGTGAACTCTGCGGGTTCGGAACGGCGAATGGCAGGACGCGCTTTTTGGATGGATGGCCCCCGAGGGTGTGTTTAACAACACAACGAGTAACAACCTCGGTAACAAAAACAACGTAACACGACACTCACCTGAACGGGATGTAAGCGAACGGGTGTCTCTCCCGACTGTTCTCGGGCATGAAGCGGGTGGGGTCAAACTTCTCCGGGTTAGGAAAATACTTGGGGTTTCTGAAAAACAAACAATGCCGTTCGATCATGCTTTTAGGCTGCGCGTTGACAGCGGGGAGTGGCAGAGCAGTTGCAAACCTCCCAGCGAACCCACCTGTGAGTTGTGTAGGGCATGACGGTGACCACGCAGCCCTTGGGAAGCTCATGTCCGGATGGCAGCTTCACGTCCCTCTTAGCTATCCGCGAAAAGGCAAAGAGCGGGGGGAACATCCGTAGAGTCTCCTTGACTGCGCACTCCAGGTAGGGCAGGTGCGAGAGGTCGCCAGGCTCGATGGGCCGGTCCGAACCGCCGAACACGTCGTCCAGCTCCTGCGTAACGCCCCGACAGTTTGTTGTGATAGGCACTCACTTACGATGCAATATTTTTCGCGCTATTTTGACGAGGAGGGATGCCTTCCTTCCCTTACCTTGGCGACCTTGTCCTGGACGTCGGGCGTGATGGCCATGATGAGCAAGAAGAACGACATGAGGTCCATGGAGGTGCCCACGGCGCCGGCACTCAGCGTCTTGAGCGACTCGATCAGCTCGCGCTCCGTCAGGACCTTGGCCTCGTCGGACGTGAGGTAGTGGTCGAGGAAGGCCTTGCGCTTGCCCTCCTTGGGCGTGACGCCGCGCTTCACCAGCTCCACCTTGTGCGCCAGGGTCTTGGACACGAACGACTCGAAGCCCTTCACCGCGCCCATGTAGCCCTTGTACTGGGACGAGAAGTAGAAGAGCCAGTCCGGGCTGTACCACGGACGGGTGAGCCGGTAGAACATCAAGTCCGACGCCTCGATGAGCACCTTGATGAAGTTCTCCTGCTCCTCGGCCAGCCCGGGCGATGTCTCCGTCGAGAACACGGTCTCGCATATTCCTTGAGCGGAGTAGCGTCCCAGCAGCGGGCTCACGTTGAACGTGGAGCCCGTCGATGCGTAGGCCTCGAGCTGTTTGCAGAGCTTCTGTGCGTTGTGCTCAAAGATGGGCACGAACCCCTAAAAAGAGAACCGCACGTCGTTATGGCCGCGCTTTTCGACGCGTCACGCGTCGTACAGCCCTTGAGCTTCTGCCGAGGGATTGCGTCAAGGCTTGCGCTCACCTGCAGGATCTCCAAGTGCAGCGATGGGCCCAGGGCCTTGCGGTGCTTGCGATGCTCGGCGCCGTTCAAAGTGGCCAGCCCCTTGCCCAGGATGGGCGTCAGCGCGTCGTACACGATGGGCGCCTTGGACTGCAGGTACGGGCTGCTGAAGATGACCTGGGGACGGGGCAGCAGAGTGGTGAGCGGCATGTGAGTGAGCGAATAAGGGGTCGTTCACAAAAATACACCACGCATTAAGGAGCAGGCGGTTTAAGGAATATTATACTGCGGGATATTGAACCATCAAGAAGTTCATAGAGGGTTAACCCTGGTAGCACGAATCGTTCTAGAATGTTTGCTGAAGGTTCAGGGAACCTAAATAACGTTCTGGAAATGTTCTTAAAAGGTTTGGTACTGCTAGGCAAAACGTTCGCAAGTTCAAAGGCCGCATTAAAAAAAACCTTAGAAAGGCCAGAGCATCCACTCGTTGATCCGGTTTGTGCAACTAATTAAACCATGTAGCCTTTTGAAAGCTCTCTTCTTTTGTGTGTCCTGAAATTTTCACCGAATGGGTCATGTTAGGGGGAGTTGATGTGTTAGAGTTCGGAAATCCTTGAAAATCGCGTGACGAATTTTCACAGTCCCCAAGAGTTAAGGGTAGACGACTCTTTCGACGGCGACGTGGTGGTGCAGGGTGGTCTTACCTCGAGGTCCTCGGGCTCGCTGACGAAGATGCAGACGACGGGCCAGGCCCAGATGCGCACCGTGTTGCCGAAGCGCTGCGACGTGGCGCGCACCTTGTGGATGAACTCGTCGGTGGAGCCGTAGAAGCTGAGCATTCCCTCGACGGGGCCCGGGATGGTCCTCGACTTCCAGATGGTGCGAACGATGCCGGAGAGGACGCGGAACGCGCGCGGCCCGTAGCGGGCGCAGGCGAGCACGACCACGGCCAGCACCAGGAGGGACATGATGCGGAGCGGGTCGCGGTGCGCGGTCGGGTCGGGAGGCAGGCGGTCGTGAGATTGGGCAGAGCCGGCCGCGGGCAGACTACTTATTTGTCAACTGAGCCGGCGGCGCGCGGCGTCACCGGGAGCGGTAGCGCGCTACTCCTGGCGCGCGCCGCGAGTTTTTATGCATCGCGCGACAAACAATGGCGCGCCTCTCGAAAAACAAAGCGGGTGCAGAGAAGTGGCTGCCGAATGTGCCTCTCCCTCCCCCGCCTGGAATGGTGTTGATGCGTGCGCTGAGGGCCTGCGCCGGGTCCAGTAAGCGGTGGGGAGGGTGGGGTCAGGCGTTCTCAGCTGGACACAACAGTTAACCGCACACGAGGGGTCGCCACCTCATCTTAGCAGTGTACGGAGTATTATGGTATTCTGGCACCTATTGAGTCATAGTATGACATATTATGTGGTGTTATGAAGTATTATAGAGTATTATGGGCGGTATTATGAGGTATTATGTGGGTACTTTGGGGCATCATGTGCAATAATATTGTGGGGTACTATAAAGTGTTATAATAAAGGTATTATGGGTCCCGTGTACGGAGTATTATGCGAGTTAGTGACCCCTCGACCGCACACTGATGAATAAAGTGATCCACTGGGGTGCACACCAAGTGCTTACACTGTGTTGCACACTTCTACGTGTTTGACTGGTTGTTTGAATTGTTCAAAGTGTTCAACAGTAAATTTGAACATTTTAAAGTGTCCAAAGATTCATGTCCAACCCTGCTGTTAAAGCGTCCAACTTTACTGTTAATCACTGTATATTATTCCCGTACAGAAAAATTCGGCTTGGCATGGCTCTAGAAAGGCTCCGTCTCAACACATCGCGGAGGCTCGCTGTGATCACTCTCCAGCTTTTGTTTAACCGAGCCGTAGACATCGCGACTGCATCCGCAATAGAAACAGCAGACGCCTTATGGAGCAAAACATAGGCCGGCACCTGAACAACGGGGAGCCCTTTCGGAGCCATCGGGGGCCTTACCGGCGACACTTGACATCCGAGCCAGTTTAAAGGTTTGAAGCCATCTCAAAGACAGCCGGGAGCCAACCCGAAGCGGAGACATTGCGAAGCTTACCTGGAGATAACACGGAGACGTTGAGGAGCCAACCTAAAGGCAACACTATTTCGGTGTTTTTCGGGAAACAACGTAAGCGCCATTTAGGGAGACCCCCCAATAAATGGACCAACCAACTTCACCTGTTTGGGGCACTTTTGCAGAACTACGAACTCCCAATGAAAGCGGCGAATCGGACGGGCGTCGAACCTCCGACCCGCCGCACATCTTTCAAAAAACTTGGCCAAGGCGGACTTTTTGGAGAGATGACATTGTAGAGACGATTCGGACGGTCGAATGCGTACAGGAAAACGGCCACTGTACCCCTGTACACCTGTACTCTGCTTGGCCAAGTGGATAGCGCGCCGGATTTGACGTTTCCCCTCCCAGCACAGTCTCCTCCAGGCCAGGCTTTTGAACCGGTGCATTTACGGGGGGCAGCTGTCGGGTTCCCCGCTCGCAGGTGGCGCAAGGGCTCATCCGGACTTCGACGAGCATTGTAGCTGATTGGCTTTATCACTGATGTAAAGTGACACCTCGGGCCGCGATATGACTGGTATGTGAGTGGACAATGACTGGAAAATGACCGGATTCGTGATGGGCGCACACCCACTGGGGCAAGGAATGTCCTCCGACGGCCCCTCCGGGTAGCCGCTTCTACCCGTCGTCCCGGTTCCTACGGTAGAGGCCTCTTCCTCCATCGCGAGCCCACGGACACCAATATTGTCTGCAGTTTTGCCCTATTCCGTCGTGACCTGCGACATGACCTCAAGGAGTCGAGTGGGATTAAAGATACCCTTTCATTCAATTACTAGTCCAAAGCAATACTCGTCGGCGGAATCAGTGATAAAGAAACAGGTGTAGAGAGGCAATTTACGTCAATGCTATATGTCATGCCCTCGGCTGCTCGTTGCTCGTTCCTAGCACCTGTGAACCTGGCACACCTGTGAGCCTTAGAAATGGAAGTGCTTTCTGTTTGAAATCCGTTCAAAGCGCATGCCACCCGGTGTGGGCCAGGGGGTGTGGAATTGACCGAAAAGGAGTACACATGATTGTGTCTAGACACTCATCATTTCAGATTTGTGTGATTGTGTATGATTGTGTCGATGATTGTCTCTGATTGTTTCAGATTGTTTGGTAAATATTGGGACAGAATTTTAAAAATTGTGTTATGATTTTTTCCGATTTTGTGTGATTTTTTTCGATTGTGTGATTGTTTCTGATTGTGTGTGATTGTCTGGACGGACTTCGTAGGTTGTGTCGCCAAGAAGGGCGCATCATACGTGGGTAGGTGGGGGCATGGGGTGGAAGTAAGAGAGACGATGAGCACGAGGTCAGATGATGTATTGATAACATTTGGAAAACGGTGTCATAATTCACAGAAGGCCTTGAGTGCTCTTTAGGTGCACTTATACTGGCTCGTATGAGCAGCTCCGGACTTCGACCTCGCTCATAACATCAAGATATGGATCCATAACTTGGCCCACCGTGCGTTCAGCGATTGGGCCACACGCGGAGAGTAGAGGGGTCATGGACCCCCCCCCCCTCCCCCCTCCTCGAGGAGGATCCTGCTCCTCCTTTCCTCATTGTAGTAGAGTATATTGAAAATACAAGGTGTCCCATTGGTAGGTGCAAAAGTCGCATGCTACAGAAAGGAGTCCCGTGAATATACAATGTATACATTTAACATGGGTCAAGAGGGTGCATGAGGTAAGGCGCTCCCTGTTTTGTAGCAAGCGACTTTGTCGCCTACTTATATTATAAACTTAATATTTACAGTGCACACCCAAACAATCATTTCCTTGCAAAACCATAAGGAAATTTTTCTCTTGTTCCAAATAGATTTCTTTGGTTTAACGACAAAAACACCTCGAATTAAAGACTTTTCTTCAGATTAAAGCACATTTTTGCTTAAAATAAGGGAAAACATTTCTCATGTGTAATTAAGGTTTTGTCGGGTTTTGTTGATTCAAGGCTAATTTCAAGGAAATTCCCTGGTTTTAAGGAAACGATTTTCAGGGTGTAGGCGAATACTGCGACCTGACCCCCCGTAAGCATATTCCGCTTGGTAGGCGACTGGTTGGCCATGCGTTTGCCTCTGGTGTTTGGCGTTCTATGACGTGGGCGCGAGACGGAAAGAAAACTGGAGACGTGGCGATGACCTCACAGTGAAGCAGCCACCGGAGGCGGGTCGGCTCGGCGGCGGGTCGATGGCGTAGCGAGCGATCCCGCCGCGACCGGGACCAGGGCGGCGGCGGCGGCGCGGTGCGTCGTGCCATGCCGTCAATCACGCCTGTCGTTCGGAAAGCTCGAGCAGACGTGCATCACAAGTGTCGAGTAATTAGCTGCGGCGTATCGAGCTGACTGACAGCGCTACTGCGTCAGAGAAACGCACAACACCCGGCCGAATCCATCAAGTGTGCGAGCGAGTGCAACATTGTACGGTTCCTTATTGGCTGAGCCTTAAAGCAATAAGAAATAAAGAATCTGAATAAAAATAAGAGGCGAAGCCTTAACAATCGAGTCGAGTAGCCCCCAGGAGTTTGGGAGATCACGGCCCAACTTATGGGGATCCAACCTTCCCAATAGTAAAGTTTATAGGGTTGATGTGAGTCAGAGATTTGTTGTTCTGATCAGAGCACTACAAAAATTGCTTCGAAACTAATTTTCGAGCAATTATTTTCTTAGAAAGATAACTGAGGGCAAAGTTAAAAATGAGCGCTTGCTTCTAAAACGCCGTAGGTTGCAGTCTATGCGTTGTCAAGCCTTCGCATAAGAACGGCAAGGTAGAACTGAGGTATATTTCGTACGCGCGAGAAGCGGCGTCGAGTAAATGGGCAGAATCGGTACAAAAAAAAACTAAGGAGGAAAGAAGTTGAAAATTACTTCCCCATGATGATTAATTGCCAACATTACAAAATCACAAAACAACGGAAACGGACATCGCTTCCGCGACCAGGGATCAGCCTCTTTGTCTATAACAATGCCTAGTTTACTCACACTTATCGTGTATTCTCTAGGGTGGGTAACCGGGTGGTAGAGCTTCTTGGTACCGGTTTCCTGTGCAGAGCGACCGCCGAGCGCCCGATGACCGCAGGGTAGGCCACACCGTCCGGCAGCGTTGTGCCACGGGACTGCCTAACTCGCTGAGCGCTTTTGGATCGGACCATCCGATCGCGAGGGACCACGCCACATTGAGCTCTCTGTGCTTCTCAGATTACCGACGCACCACGAAAAGGGCCACTCGAGAATGTATGTATGGGCGTCAGCCGACACTTCAAGCGTAATGGGTTCTGCTTGAGTACGGATGTCATTCTGACCTGGCTAATCAGCGGCTAAAAAACATCGTCATATTATTGTGTAATTGCTGCATAAAATAAATAAGAAAGAAAATTTGAATGTATAAAAATATTTTTTATCTTTTAAATTATAATGTTTTGGAGACAAGAATTAAATTGATTAAAGTCTACAATCTTTTACCTTTTACAAGATGTAGACAAACTGAAATTTTTCCCTAATTGACACATTGGGAATCCCAGAGAACACGGTTTGGTCACAATGACGTCAAATGATGTCAGTGTCAATACTTGGTCATTTGATGGCCAGCTTTGATATCATTATGACCATTGTAATATATCATTTGGTGCAAAATTGACAACAAATCTTGACACTGACATCACTTGATGACATTTTGACAAAACCGTGTTCTCTGGATTGATGCAAATGAATCCCAAAAGTTCAACTAGACACACATGAATGTAAAGTATTGTAATCTTCATCATCACTTTCTCCATCACTGTCAGAATGGACAGTTTTCCAACGCAGTCCAGTCCCAACAGGTGGGTGAACTGAGGGAAACAGTATGTATCTCCACCCTCTGAAATAGCACAAAAATAGTAAATTACGTGTAACTTGTCCAATAAATAAAATATGGACCTAAGTTTTTGAAGATAGGTTTGTTAAGTGTATCTTATCTCACCTTCCATTGGTCAGTCCTAAAAACAGCATCCAGTTTTTCCATCTTCCGAAGTCATATGGATTGATGTAAGTCTGAAATTTTGCAAAAGATATAAGATTGATCATTACCTAAAACTTGTGAAGCATATGGATATTCAGAAAATAACCAACCTTTTTGTACTTGGCTAGTCGCTCACGTTCTTTTTTGTTGATGTTGGCCTCGATACTAGTTTCACCACGGCTGATAAGCTTTCCATGCCAGATAGTCAGAGCACCTAGAGCAAAAATAACACCTGAAAAAAAAAGTAACCATGAATTATATTATTTAAGTAAACCTCATCATAACTAACTAAATTCAAAAATATAAATTGGGAAAACTATCACAAACCTGTGCATAATAAAGCCACATATACAATACTTCTACGCCTCCAGGCGATTTCATCTAATGCTGGTGAAGAGTTACTTGTCTCAGTCACAGCCCATTCTCCCTCCGTCTACCAACAAAAATAATTTTCAGATACTTTTTATTCTATTTTATTCATTTGTTCCAACATAATTAGTAGATTGCGGGCTGACTTACAATGGGTATGATAGCACCAGATGTATTAATACGAACTGGATGTCCCTCCAGTTCAAGTTCTTCCAATTCTTCATCATAAAAATAGCCTGATATGATTTCTTTATAAAGAATTTCCAATCCAAATATAATTACAAAAATTACTCCTATACACATCCACGCCATGTAGGTATAGAAGTACCGGTGATTTAGATGGCCAACACAGTTGTTTAACCATGCTGTGTAACAGCGGTCAAGAAAAATATTACAGTGACATGAATTGAAGTAAGGGATGTAGTAGGAACACTATAAGGATACGACAGTGATGATCCATTTTTAAAACACATTTGTTGCAAACAGAGCAATGATGAGTTCTTGGTGGCTTTGGGGCAATACACTTCTTGCAGATGCTCACAGCTTCAGTTATGAGACTCCCCTAAAATAGAAACTTAAGTTAGTTAGAAAATTCCTCATGAACTGAAATAATTTATTTGACATATACACTATATCAAGAACCTCAGGTGGGTATCCAGGAGGTGTTACAACACCCATATAATAGGTAAAGGAGATGTTAATTAGGATCCAATGCCCAACTATTAGTATTGGCACTGTTGCAATCGGGCTTTTCTCCCACCAGTAAGGAAGACCAATCCAATATAATATTGCTACAACTGATGAAGTAAGAGCTAATACACATGCTACAAAAAACTGAAAAAGAAGAAATCAGATTTGAAATGTATGGTTGTAGAAATAAAAAGTTCTTTATGAAAACCTCAGCTTATATGCAAAGATAATATACTTACAGGACCCAGAAATTTTGTGAAATTGTCGACAAACCAAATCATTGGTTCTAAGACAACATCTGATGCATAACTTGAGTTCATAAAATGGTTGTAGGTGAGAGAGCGAACTGTGAGAGTCAAATCTAAGTAGTTCCATGTCACCCATTTCCTTCAAAGAAAATAAGATAATGGTAGGGCTTAAATGAGACATTACAGTTAAGGGAACCCTCACAATTACATACCTTAACCTTTGGGGAAGTGAAAAGAATGTCCAATTGACACGCACCATAGTTACCAGTTACAAAAGACTTCATTCCTCTGAAACTCCTAAAAGAATTAAGATAAATATGATGTTAATCATTGTACTATCGACGGTTTTAGGGTGGAAACTATTAAATCAAGTAACAACAAAAAGAGCTCCAGGAGCTCTTTGAACACTAAATAAAGGTCTCACATTCATTAACATAAGGTCCCCAATTGTATTATTATGTTCATCATGTTAACAAAAACCCGGCTTAGCTGTTGGCATTCTAGGAGTCATGCAGGATCTTGACAATTTTATGTGAGAACGAATAAAAACAAACTATCCGTCGGCTGTTTTGACAGACGCCTCTAGCAGTAGACATGACATACTGCGGTGGCTGGTTATCGGCAGTCCACTCGGCCCCGGCCCTATTCGCAGTGTTGCGCTACATCTGCAGACGTGTTGACGGTGGTGGTTGCGTTGGAGTGTTTGTTGGTTGTGGACTCCTGGACGGCGAGTTTCATCTGATACTGCTTGAGAGTCACAGCCCCATTTCAGCCCTTTGTCTGACCGCGAGCTAAAGTGTGGTACATCAACACAGAATTCTGGCGCTGACGCTTATTCCTTCAAGTAGTAGTAGTCTCACCAGCTGTCGCCCTCCGGTGTACCTAACCTACAATGGCAGCCAAAGTTACCTTCAAGATCACTCTCACATCGGACCCAAAGTTGCCATTCAAAGTTCTAAGCGTCCCAGAGGGAACGCCCTTCACGGCTGTTCTGAAGTTTGCCGCGGAGGAATTCAAAGTGCCACCAGCTACATCAGCAATTATCACCGATGATGGAATTGGAATCAATCCGCAGCAAACAGCTGGCAATGTATTTCTCAAGCACGGATCAGAACTGAGGCTTATTCCTCGTGATAGAGTGGGGTGCTTACTTCGATGAAGATGCATTCAAAACAGAAACTGTGGACTCATGTCAATGTGATACATTCCTTACAATGAGGACTAATTTACCATGTGCAGTGGCACTTCCATCTTGACAGTTCGTTGCAATTTATTCCGCCTCACCTTGTGTGTACAGTGGCAAATCACTAATCATCCATGTATAAATAATATGAAGTCTGGAAAAAGCTATTACTTTGCTTAGCTGGAAAGTAACTTGTGAAAGTATACTGAAATGGTTGTGCAGGAGAGCAACTTTGAATCTGTTAAATAAACTATTTTATTGTTAATACTTTATTATGAGAGTGATTTTATTCTTGTCAACATAACTTAAAAATCTATTTGTACTGAAGACAGTTGAAGTAATAAGTTAAATATCTACAGATGTCTAATATCACAAGTACCAAGAAGGCTCAACAGTCCTCAGGATCAAAATAGGTGGGCTGGTCCAGTGAATCATCAATAGGGAGAAAATAGTAATCAAATTCAGTCGGAAGATAGGAATCATTGTCGGCAGCATCTGAAATTAAAAATAATTATAAATAGAAGGTACAAAACTAAAATGTAGATGATACTGCAAGGGCAAGGTCAACAAACAATCTCACCAATACAATCTAATTCAAAAGGAGGCAAAGAGTTGGTCTCATTCTCGGTATGCTGAAGATTGAATATTCCTCTCGTAACATACACAATGTCGTCTTCACCTAGACACTCAGTGTTCAGTCTGACTATATCTGCTGAATAATCTGTTGACAATGAGATAACATTTTAAACAATAACCTTATTTTTTTATAAGAAATTGGCAATTGAAATGAGCAAACAATACAAACCATAATGTTGGGAGCAATTGCAGTGTTCCCACTCTGAACAACTGTCTTCCAGGTTCAGACATGGACTAACTGAACAGGCTGCGACTGATTTAGAGCAGGGTATGGAATTAGTAGTACTAACGAGTCTCTTTATTGGTACATTGCCCAGTTGCCTCACTTGGAGAGTATTCTTCACATCACAGAGAGCTTTTGTGCGTGGTAAATTTGTTCCTGAAGATGGATAGTAATGGGGTGTACTCAGTAACTTCAAAAACTTTCCTAACCTCTCAATGAAATTGAATGCTCCCCCAATGACATGACATAACACCCCACTAGAGAGAGAAACTTAGGAAACAATTCATAAACAGAAAATACAATTAGTTTCAATTTACGCAAGAGCGGCAAGGAAATGTACCTTTCATACCACTTCGGCCCACGGAAAAATCGGAGAGGATGGCAAAAGTGCGCAGACCTTCAACAACAGCCATGATGCGGGAAGGTAAGACCGGGGAAAACCTTCACTTTCAAAGTACTCTTACAAAATGATCCGATGCTGCTCCGTATTCTATCTGATCCTTGTATTTGCAAGTTTGTACATACTGGTCTTTCTTGTACTACCAGAACAAATTCAAATTTAGTTATTTGATCTTCATACAGAGGGCGCTGATCGTTGATGATTTTAAAACTGCAAATAAGGAAACAAAACACTCAACACGAACACGATCGACACTTGTTTCGTTGTCATAGCAACGAATACTTCTGCTATTCATCTAAACTCCGGCCCCTGATCAAAACAAACACATGATCAATTTGTGAAAATATTTCTTGTTTGCTGTCCATTAAAGACCATTTAAAATGGTATGAGTATTGCGTTCTCGATGAAATTTAGCATGCCAGCTGTCAACCTTGCTTATTTTTTGTGCCAACCATTCATTTGATTTGTACAGAGCACTTGGCAGTTGTTGTCTGTAGGTATTGTGCTGTCATATTTCTAATTTTCATTATAATATTGTTATCATGAAGGGTCCGAAAAAGGGGAAAGGAAAAGGTGGTCCAGTGGATGGGGTGGATACTACCAGCATGTCCCGAGAACAGCTGGAAGCATTTTCACTCCGCTTGAGGGAAGAACTAGACAGAGAAAGAGAAGAACGGAATTTTTTCCAACTTGAGCGAGACAAACTGAGAACATTCTGGGAAATTACAAGGCAGCAATTAGAAGAAAACCGTGCTCATCTAAGGTATATTTAAATGAGGTTGACTGTGGAAATTCCAATGGGATTGGCACTACTGACGTCTTGTTAACTTATTATATTTTTGGGGTTTCAGGAATCAAGATCGTGCACAAGATGAAAATGAAGAGAAACATCAATCAGAAATCAAAACTTACAAGCAAAAAGTCAAGCATCTTCTTTATGAACATCAATGTAACTTGTCTAATGTTAAGGTGTGTAGTACATATATATTCAAAGCAATGCATAACTTCATGCCTAATGCCTGATCATACTTAAAGGTGGACCGTATGGTGGCTCTTAAAATGGCTCAAGATGATTATACTGCTATGGAAAATGAATTGTTAAAAGACAAAACCAATCAAAAGGCAAAATTACGAGAACAAGAACTTGCTCACCAGGAAATTGTGCGCCAGCTAAAAATGGCAAGTTGACTAAAAATTTTCATAATTAAAAAGTAAATCAGACAAACTACTCCCTTTTCTTTTCCCTTGTTCTTACATAGTTTATGTTTATGGTGAACAGGAACAAAGCGCAGAAATTAGTAAAATGCGAGAACAATTTTCTCAAGATGCACTGGAACTGGAAAGAAAATATGAGGCTCGTTTAACAACACAAGGAGAAGACATGGGTTTGCAGCATTCTATGGAAGTGGCAGAGGTCGAGCAAAGAAAGAATAGACAAGTAGTAGAGCTAACTAAAAGTCATGAAAAAGCTTTTAATGATATGAAAAATTACTACAATGAAATCACCTTGAATAACTTGGCTCTTATCAGTAGTTTAAAGGCAAGTTTGTTTTTTCTCTCTGAATATGTCAAATTACTATATGAATCGAGAGCAGAATATTGAATTTATGTTATTTGTTCAGGAGCAAATGGAGGAGCTAAAAAGTAGTCATGAAAGGATGGAGAAACAGCTGCGGGAAGTCCAGGGAGAAAATAAGAGACTCACAGAACCACTGAAACAAGCCCAATCTGAATTGAGCAATCTACAGCGCCAGCTTGCTAGTTACGATCATGACAAAATTACTTTGGCAGTATGTATCATGAGATCAGAAAGATTTATCTTCACTATTTAAACTGTGTGTTTTAAACTTAATGTATTGTTTTTCAGAATACCAAACAACGCCTAGCACTGGTGACCAAAGAACTTGAAGATTTACGTTGGGAGAATGAGGTTCTTGAACTCCGCTTTGAAAAGGTACTTCATTTTATTGTTTGGATTTGTTGGACTTGGTGCACTTGGTTTTTTTCCCCCTGCAATGTGTTTCAGGTGGAAAAGGAACGCGACCGCCTGCACGCGGAGTTCGTGGGTGCTGTGCTGGACGTGCAGCAGAAGTCGGGGCTGAAGAGCGCCATGCTGGGCAAGAAGATGTCGGAGCTGCGCGGCGGCGCGGTGAGTGAAGGCGACATCGTCCCACCCAGAGCACACCGTCGCCCCCTGCCCCGCCACCGGCGTGGGTGCGCACCTGTCGCGGATGTCACCGAGGTGTGGACGTCCCCACGCACCGTGCGCCGGCAGCGCCAGCCGCCCCGCCACCCTCCGCACCCGCACCCCCCGTCCATCCCCATCCCCGCACCCGTCGGCCAAACCCCGACCCCGCCAACGCCCACGGAGGGCCTGTGGGTGGAGGGCGCGCTCGGCGGCAGCTGGAGTGGGCTCAGCTCCTGCTCCTGCAAGGGAGAAGTCGAGGAGGAGCAACCATGCGCCGTGGAGGAGGAACGCGAGCGCCGGTGCAGCGCGTGCGTTCTGTCCGGGGCTCCGCGTTGCCACTGCCCGCCGCGTCTGGTCCTGCGGCGCTCGCTGCGCTCCATGCAGCGATCCCTGAGCGGGCGTTCCCTGCGCGCCGCCCACTCCGCGACCCCTGCCCCCAAGCCCTCCCCCAGGACGCCGCGGCCGCACCGCAGCTGCACGCGGCGCTGCAAGAAGTGCCGCCGCGGTGACAAGGCGGGCCGCGACAACCGCTGGGTCACGTCCTCGCCGGATCTGACACCCAAGGGCTCCCCCAAGGGCTCCCCCAAGGGCTCCCCCAAGGACCCCCCGAGCCCTGCCTCTCGCCACAGCTCCGCGTCAGGAGCCTCGCCCGGCCCGCCCGCGGGTGCCGCACTCGGCGCCGTGGTAGTGGGCTCGGCTTTGCTGGGCGCCGCAGTGGCCGTAGGGCCGGTGGTCGGGCCGGTCGGTCCTCCTGGGTCCGCGGGCCGCAAGCGCCCCTGCCTGACGCGCTCCACCTCCCCGCTGGTGTGCGTCGACGCGGGGGTGGGCGTCGGCCCGTCACTCCGACCATCCCCCAAGCGATCGCGTCGCTCCTGCCCTGCGTCACCCTCGGGCTCCCCGCCTCCGTCCTCGTTTGTCCTGGAAGTCGTAGGGGGCATAGGCCCGCGGACTCCCGCGCGGGTGGTCTCCGCGCCCCCGCGGCGCCGGCAGCGTCTCATCTCCGCGCACGTGAGCGTTGTGGCGACCTCCGGGCGTGGCTCCCACCCCCCAGTCAGGACTGCCGCTCCAAATATGGCCCCGCCTAGGGAGGTGGGGCTAAGACCGAAGCCCGAGGCATCTCGTCAGATCAGAAACGCCTCCCCATCTCGCCACAAGCCGCCCTCCAGGCCCAACAACAGCGCCCACGCAAGGCCGCCTGGCCCTGTGAGGCCAGGCGGGTCGCCTAGCCCTGTGAGGCCAGGCGGGTCGCCTAGGGCACCGCAGCACGTACAAAGGCTGGCCCCGCCACCCATGCCCAAGATCAAGCTGTCTCAGGCGCAGATCAGCCTGCCCGTCGTCAGCTCCCACGGCAGCTCTTTCACGCCCAAGCCGATAACAAGCCGAGGAGACGTGGTCCTCGATGTCGGCGCCGACAGAGACATCTTTCTGGCCACTACAGAATCGTTGGAGTCCATTTCCGGTGAGGTGTGGGAGCCGGCCTCGGGTGGTTTGGCAGCCGCGGACGGCTCCGCGCTGCCGGAGGTGGTCGTCACGGCGAGCAGGGCGTCGCCCGAGCCCTCACCAGGACACGGCAGGTCTCCGCGCGATTCTGCTGCCAGCTCGCCGTTTTCTCGGCCGTCGCCCTGGGCCAGGGCGCCGCGAAGAGAAACTCAGATGTCCGTTCTTGCCGCGACGTCGCCTTCAGGCGTTCCCTCGGCCTCCGTCCTGCGGCCCCCGTCAGCTCTGGTCAGCTCCACGGTGTCCAGCCCTGTCCCTCGCCGGCCCTCGGCTATGGTGAGCGCCGCCAAGCTCGGCCCTAACGCGTCGCACAGCAAGTCGTGGGCGCGGCACGCCGACTGTCGGCGGCCCTCGGCGGTCGTCCCGACGGCGAGCGTGGCGTCCTCGACGCGCCGCTCCTGGGCGATATCGCCCGTGGTGTCGCCCGTGCATCACCAGGCCGAGCAGTGGGTACCCGAGCCGAACGTCTCCACGCTGCCCCTGGCCGCCAACGCCAGCGTAGAGACAGTGTTCCGCGGCGGCCCACCGGGCGCGTCCACCGTGGCCGTGGACGCGCACTTCAGCGCAGTGTCCCTGCTGGACGCGCCCGGGCAGGCTCCTGCGCGCGCGTCTGCGACCTCGTACGCGCCATCGGGCTCTTATCAGGTGCGCCGCAGCTTTGCGGACACGTCCCTGCCGCCGGCCGAGGCCTCCCTCCTGCAGTACCCCGCCGACGTGCAGAGGTCGGTGTCGAGGCCCACATCACCGCGCGTAGAGTCCCGTCACAGCCTTCAAGAGCGGGTAACACCACTGCCAGCTGAGACCCATTGGGCATCGGCTACCGCAGCACCTCACCAACCAGATCGCTATCCTGACGAGGAGTTCTCTCTGTACGACCGACATACTCTCAATACTACGCCGATCTTTCAATCGCCAACAGGTCGGCCAGCAGTCGATGCTGAGCAACAATGGGAGGCAGATGGTCGGTCCGGTGGTCTGGCTGCCCTGCATGAGGAAGAGAGCACTGAAGGCGGTGGCTCCCCTACGCCAAGCCGACACGACCGAGAGGCTTCCCCGGGGGCGCACACCAAGGACGTATCCGTGGAGGCGTCGCCCGCCGCCACTGCAACCACAGACACGGGGTGCGACCCGGCGTGTGAGCTGCGGAACCTGTCGCTGTGCAGTGCGGACCTTCGCGTCTCGGAGGGCACGGACCCCGGCGTACTGCCCAGCCCGCACGTCTGCGACGCCTCGTGCGAAGCTCGCGCGCCCTCGGTCTTCAGCGCCGCTACGAGCGCACTCGACTTCCTCGCGTTCGAACGCCCTCAGGCCTGCGACGCGTCCTGCGAGGCTCGCCTGCCTGACCTGTTCAGTGAGAGTGGTGGCGCCGGTGGCAGTCTACAGGTCTGCGACGCCGCCTGCGAGGCGCGCGCCCAGTCCTTGCTCAGCACGGGGGCGATCACCGACGAGCCTGGCGACGCGGCTGCGGCTCCCGCCGAGGACTCGGTCAGCCAGGGCTTTCAGGGGGTGCCGCAGTCGCAAAAGTGCGACCCGGCCTGTGACGCCAGAAGAGTTTCCAGCACCACCGGGTCAACGCGGGTCGCCACCGAGTCCACCGGCGTCACGGCGGACTTCTCCATCATCACTGTCGCAAACGGACCACCACAGACGGACACAAAGCTGTCAGAGGCTGATACAAGGTCGGACCCGAGGCTGCAAACCCTGGCGTCATCCACCGAGTCTCATACATTCGCGTCAAAAGCAGAGGTACCAAGAGTGGCATCTGACTCGAAGTTGTCAACGGCGGCGTCCGACTCTAGGCTGCCCTCATTACCAGGGTCGAACACTAAACTGCCCACACTCGAATCACACTACACGACTGTATCCAGAACAGGGTCATACACAGACCTGCCCGCCTCTGAGTCGGGTACTAGGCTGAATACGCCATTTTCGGCCAAGAGGCCCGTGTTTGTGTCAGAAACAGAGCTCCCCTCTGTGGGATCCAACACAAAAGTGTCCCAAAGCGCGTCGACTGCAAAATTATCGACATCGGAGCCTTCAATGAAGCAAACCGCGATGGTGTCGGAACGAGAATCACCCTTACTGGCACCAGACACACAGACTGCTGCGCCTGAACAGAAAGTGTCGACATCAAATCTACCCTCTCACACGGTAGCTGTCGCCTCGTCGGAAACCAACGCCGATAATCGTGCGATGACGATAGACAAAACGGAAAACAACAAAAAGGACGACGGTACTCAGGCGTACTCCACCAACAGAGCACCCTCCCAAGTGCCATCCGACACTATTCCGGCTGGGAACCAGAGCTCCAGTGGTTTGCCCAAAGTGTCCTCGTCAATCTGCCTGGATGCTCATGACTCGGGCGACGACGAGGTCCGTGTTGTCGATAAAGAGCGCGCTCATAGCTCGCCTGAAACGCAAGGCCCGTCTGCTGTGATTCCATCGGACGTCCCGACGGGCCCTAAGCAGGAGGTCGAAGCGGGCACCGAAAGAACGTTGGGGCCAGAGAGTGATGCGCTTGTAGAGCATGTTGAACTGCGAGGTGTCATGGAGGAGACAAGAATGGAAGAGAGGTCAGAGGAGCCGAGTCCTGAACAGAAGGCTGATGAGGTGAGTCCCGGACAGGGGACAAATTACACCATCCCCGATCAGAGTAGCCCTGGGCATGACACAGAGGAACCGAGCTCTGGACAATTGGCAGAGGTAAGTCCTGGACAAGGGACAGAGGAGCTGAGCGCTGCACAGGCAATAGAAGTACCAATTCGCGTCGCCAGCAGAATGAGTGTCGGGACGTCCATTGGGATTCGCGTCGACGTGTGCTTGTCGGAGACGTCCTCCAGCGAGGAGGATGGCGAGGCGAGGTTACGCCGGGGATCAGGACTGAACGCGGAGCGGCCGCGCCAGCAGCGCCGCTCTCCCCGCGGCGCCCGGTCCAAGTCTGCGGACGACCTCAAGGCACGCCGCCGGCAACGCAGTGACAGCCCGGAGCGGGCGGACGGCCGTCCCCGAGCAGCGAGGACGTCGCCGACCAGGACCCCCGCTAAGAGCACGCGGCCGCAGCCGCCCAAGGTGCCGGCCGCCAAGTGCAGCAGCCGCATCAAGGACTGGCTCCGCGGGCTCACCCACGGCAAGTGGGCGTCCTCGGCACGCCGTCTCAGCGTGCAGACCTCCACGAGCGACCTGTCCGAGGCCCCACCGAGGAAGTCCACACATCCGCGTCGGCCCTCCCGCAAGGACCTGTTCAAGACGGATAGGCACGCGGGCTGCATGGGGCCGGCCAGCCAGCCCACTAGCAGGCCGACCAGCAGGCCAGCCAGCGGCCAGAGCAGTCCATCGGGAAGCAGGAGCAGGCTGGGCGCCAGGGCCGAGGCCAGGGGGCAGGGGCGCCAGCGCACCAGCCAGCACTCGGTTCGCTTCGACCTGGAGACCTCAGACTCCGACCTCGGCTCTCACCACTCGGGTCTCTGCCACATGTCGACCAGCACGGCCGATGCCGTTGGCCGGGCGCATAGCCTGCCGCAGCTGCCTCGGCGAGGGGGCCTGAAGCGCGGCCCGCGCGACGAGACCGTGAAGCGTGCGCGCTGCCGTTCCGAGGCCCGGGTGTCAAGTGCGGGTGCGCCGGCGGACGACGTCCTGCTTACGGCCTCCACCCACCGCAAGGTGGGCGCGGACCGACATCTGCAGTGCTACGAGGAGCGCACCCTCACGCTACCGCCGCTACCGACGCGCGCCTGGCCTCCGCACCACCAGAAGAAGGGCTCGGCGCGACCCCGGTCCACGGAGAAGAAAGTGCCCGCCAAGCGTACCAAAACAAGGAGGGCCGCGAGGGAGGACTCGTCAACGCACAGCTCAGAATCGCTGTCCTCCTCTGTTGCAAGCAGCCTCCCGGAGAAGGCCGTGATCTGGACCAAACCTGGCCTAACCCCGACCACTCCCAACAGCAGCGTGGCTGGGTCCATGTGGCTCATGTTTCCTTCCCTCGTAGGCTCTAGACCGAGCTCTGGACCAGCCCCTGCCCCCACTCCCGCACCCGCACCCACCC
>NW_026267208.1:735916-771095 GCF_000697945.3 Frankliniella occidentalis | reverse complement strand
CCTGACGAGCGTGGGTAGGCAAGCCCGGCGAACACTGCTGTTAGGCGGCGCTGCCTACAACGTAGGGGTTCAACGCGCTTTCGCCGTACCGAGCGCAGTAACATGCGTGTTGGCGGGTCCTCAGCCATGCGAGGGGGCAAGAACTCCGTGAATAATGTGTACAACCGCCTGGGAATCATGAGGATAACAATTAATCGAAATCAACAGAAATCGCTCAAAGCGGGAAACTAGAGGAACTGGTACAAATTAGTCGAAATAAGCGTTTTTTACCGCTAAAAACTTAGGGATGAATTTGAGCGGACGGTAATCACTGGGATTCAAGAATTTCAGGAATCATGTGTACACTTCAAAAGGGAGTTATTGACCCCTCGCATCCATATGGCAGTTGCTTGCATTGTAACGCGCAGCAAGATGCGAAGATGCGGTTCCAACGTTCGGCTAACGTGTACTTTTCCCTTTCGGACCGCAGGTGAGCGCGCCCACGGTGAGCGCGGATCTGCAGAACGAGCTGGCGCGCGCTGTGCAGGCCCACGACGACCTGCTCGCGGCCTACGAGACCAAGCTCAAGCAGCACGGCATCCCCGTCGACGACCTGGGCTTCAAGCCGCTCCGTGCCAAGACTCCGGCGACGCCGACCGGCGCTGGGCGGGCTTCGAGTCCGGCTAAATAGAGCCACAACATATCGTATACGACTGAGCTGTCAACCACAAACCTTTTCCGGCACTACAAGTCCCGTCAAGAACCACCCCAATTACGCTTATTTTTCTCTCTTATACACACATTTGACACGTTTGTATCGTTCTTTCACCAAATACAGAGATTCTAGTGTTAGCATCGTGAGGAGATTCACTCAACACAAAAGCACATTTTAAGTATAATTTTATTTCTTTTGTAACATTATAATTTTACGTCTTTTTATTATTTTCTGTGATATTTTTGTTTATTTTTCATTGCTGAATAAAGTTAATGTGCCCTGCATATAGGTACTCTTCATTTTCTAGCATTTCTGGTTGTGTCCAGACGGTCTAAATACACAACCCTTGGTGAGTATAGGGGGTTTGCGACTTTCGCCCCTGGTGCCGTGGTGGCCATGGAAGTGGCTATTTCGTCAACAATAGCATGTGGGTGGCCAGGAAGATCGAGGCCCAGCAGAGCCCAGCAACCAAAGGTCGATGGAGAGGGGAGGGGGAGGGTTGTCGACCCCACACTAGGGGTGCAGGAACAGCCGGTCCATAACATGAGTCCGCATCGTCCACGTCAAGAGCACTCTAGTGACAGGTGCCGCAAGAGCGCTCTGTCCTCGTACTTCGGCGTGCTAGCCGAGTCCGTGGTCGGGCCACACCATCCCAATGCCGAGGGTGGCACTAAAGCCTCGACGGCCGAGTCCACCTCCAACACGGCCCTGGGGCCGAGCGTCGCCCCTCCCCGCCGTGGCGCCACTCAAGCACCCCTGGCCAGTTCGGACATCAAAAATAAAGGGTGTACCAGGAACCCCAAGCCGAGAACACCGAACAGGGCGGGTGAGTGCGCCACAGGAGGTAGGTTGGGGTTACAACAAAACTACACTCACTTGAGGGTGTCTTTCAGCCGACTGCCGACCGGCACGGTCACCGAAAGGTTAGGTGTCTGCCCCAAAGCAGTTTTTGATTTCCACTTGACAGCTGCCGAAAAACCGTCGTGCACCGAGAACCAGCTGGAGCAGAGTCGGGCCAGAAAGCCGTTGGTGGAGAAGCAAAAGGGTCAAGTGAAACACTCACAGCAGCAAGAAGATCAAGAGAGGCATTCGGTACTCGAAAGACAAAACTGTAAGTACTTGTTTGGGGAAGTACTATAGCCTCGGCTCTAGGGCGCTGTGATGAGCATGGCCCTTTTAAGCGCCCTCAGGACACAGTCAAGTGCCGGGTAGCTGTTTGCTGGAAGTTGACGACTTCACGGCGTACCCTACCTTCACCTCCCACCACCGGCACATCGTGTCCGGCCACCCCCCGCCCCATGGTCAGTCTCTCGCTCCACGCCCGAGCAGGTTCACTAGCGCTGCTAATCGCCCATATTGTCCCCTCGCAACAACACCTCTTGATAATGTGATAGTGTCGCCCGCCGATGCACCCGACGCCCGCCCATCATCGCCGGTGTACACCGCCTCCCCACGCCCGTCGTCCGCTCCAGCGGCGTCTTCGCCGGTGCCGCCCGACGAGGCCGGGAGCGTTCATATCCTGGGCGCGACACACCGCGGGCGTAGTATCGGCCTGTACACGGGAGGTACCCCACTTCCCCTCGCAGTAGAAGAACGCTTTCTTCCCGCTGAGTCTCGTCCCGCCAGCGAGGGCCGCCCTCCCGCGCAAGCTGCGGAGGGCATCCTACCGTCCGTCTCCAGGACAACGATGTCAACCTTGACGGAGGCCCTGGGGGCGCGCCCTGCCTCCCAGCGGCACATCCGTTGCATGCTCTCCGACTTGACTTTCACCCCTTTCACTGCTGTGCTACCGCCTAAAACACCGGCCGGACAGAGGGCTTCCAGAACGTCGTTGACTTCCGCGCCTCGAGCCGGCAACGGGCGGAGCTCATCCAGGGGCAAAAGAAGCAAGAGTAAGGAGAAACAAATAAAGCAACAGTAGACTGCTTCAATGCCGCCGGCTAGGGAGGCAACCCGCAATAACGAATAATCCCAGCCTGCCCCCTACATCAACTTTACATTTGAAAATTCGCGCCATTCGCGCTCTGCCTTCAATCTGACAACAAAACACACAAGCCATAGATTCTGTCCCAATTCTCGATCGGTTGCTGGTCGGTCGGTCCGGTTCGGTCCGGTCCCCGACCCTGACGAGCCGCGCCTGCCGCCATTCGGCTGCTACCAACACCCGCGACGTCGCGAGGGCCGCGACCGCGAGCGCCCCGCGAGATGACAGGCCGCTAGTCGCGAGGATATGCACCCCTACGACGGGGGTGATCCGCGGGGGTGATTCGCGAGCCACCCCATAGCGGGGGAGACTCGCGAGGGTAGCCCTGCGACCTGCGATGTCCTTGTCGCGAATGTGTGGCTGCCCTGAGCGGCTGGCGCGGCTCGTCAGGGTCGGGGACCGGACCGGACCGGACCGACCGACCAGCAACCGATCGAGAATTGGGACACAACCATAGAGTATGAGAAGAATAAAAGAATCTCGTCCGGTTGTTTAGGCTGTGCCTACTGCTAAATGTAAATATACATGTCAGAAGGTCTGATAAACACAATATTTGAAATGTCAGTGATCAGCTTTGCCAGATCATCATTTCGATAAGCCTTCAACCTTTTTAAATGCCGATGTGGTTGTTTCCCCCCACAAGATTACCCTCAGATGATCGCAGCGAGCGTCCCGAACTACTATCGGGGTATACGTGGCGTTTGACATCAGTGTCGTTCAACAACTAAGCCGCCGCTCTGGTAAGTAATTCGGTGTAATAACTGCAATGTACACGGCAATCTTCAATTAGAATTTTCTAAATTTTCTAAATTTTGCTCTACGCTGCGGTCTTTTTGTCTTTCGTAAAATGCAATTACACGTTTAATTAACAGAATGCTGTTGTGGTTATGATTCCATTGTCATAGTTGAGGCAAGTGATTCAGATTATGCATGTGTCAACGCCATCATTGCCATGTCACCAGTGTTTCTGTGCAAACAAATCACCTATGAACCAGTCACACTGATTGACAAAGACTTGCATTTTTGATACTGCTGTAAATTTAATATTTTCCATTGTAAACCACTCCCTTTATTTCTAGATTTGTATGTTCTTTGCACTGCTATATTCATGTTTCTATGTTTTTGCAGATCTTTCTAAAATTACACAATGTGTGGCACCGACTCAAAACTTGGGGGAATGAAAGCTCTCATTCTTGTTGGTGGGTATGGAACTAGGCTCCGTCCTCTCACCCTCAGCAGACCAAAACCTCTGGTAGAGTTTGCCAACAAGCCCATGCTTCTACATCAGATGGAAGCTTTGGTAGAAGTTGGTGTTCACGAAGTTGTGTTGGCTGTTTCTTACCGAGCAGAGCAGATGGAACAAGAGTTGAAAGAAGAAGCTGACAAACTGGGATGCAAGCTAGTTTTCTCTCATGAAACTGAACCTTTGGGCACTGCTGGTCCTTTAGCTTTAGCTAAAGAAACTTTGAGTGCCACCGACGAACCCTTTTTTGTATTGAACTCTGATATCATCTGTGAGTTTCCTTTCAAAGACCTTGTTGCATTCCATCGAAATCATGGTAAAGAAGGTACGATTGTTGTAACCAAAGTAGAAGAGCCATCCAAGTATGGCGTAGTGGTTTATGGAGAACAGGGGAAAATTCAAAGCTTTATTGAAAAGCCTCAGGAGTTTGTGTCCAACAAAATTAATGCGGGGATGTACATTTTCAATCCTTCCGTACTTAAAAGAATCAAACTACAACCCACAAGTATCGAGAAGGAGGTATTTCCCTACATGGCTGATGAAGGCCAGCTATACGCTATGGAATTACAAGGTTTCTGGATGGATGTTGGACAACCTCGAGACTTTTTAAGAGGTAGGACAATTTTGTATGTTTCAGAAATCATCTACATCTTTACTGTAATTACATTAACAACCATTCAAACTTTTTTTTTGTTTTAGGAATGTGTATGTATCTTACTGCTTTACGTCAGAAAAATGCCCCTGTGTTACACAATGGTCCAACCACTGTTGGGAATGTTCTTGTTCACCCCACTGCTAAAATTGGTCAGGGTTGTCGTATTGGACCAAACGTCACCATTGGCCCAGGTGTGGTCATTGAAGATGGAGTGTGCATCAAACGCAGCACCATTTTAAGAGATGCAACTATTAGGTGAGATTTTATTCTTGTCAGTTCTTTGTGGTTTGAAATTAAATTTAGTAATATACAAAACCAAAGATCATTTGCTCCATGTTTGTGTTTGTGGTGGTGATCTCTCAAGTCAAGTAATGTTTTGTCTATCTCCTGCATTTCAGGTCTCATTCCTGGTTAGAAGGATGTATTGTTGGATGGAGAAGTGTTGTGGGTCAATGGGTTAGAATGGAAAATACCACTGTTTTAGGTGAGGATGTAATAGTCAAGGATGAAGTTTACATAAATGGAGGGCAAGTATTACCTCACAAGTCAATTGCAAGCTCCGTACCTGAGCCACAGATTATTATGTAAGCACATTGCACATAATTATTTTTAATTGGTGGAGCTTCAGATTTTACTGTTTACTGGTCTCTGTTATTGTTAATATTCCTGAGCTTGTGTCTCAATATGGCACCTTTTGAGACATTCTGCTTAAAGTCAGCGATAGAAGTTAAATCAGACTGAAGAAACTGCTTCTTTACCCATATCAAAAATCAAACGTAAAAATATGAAATTTGTTTTTTTTATTTAAAATCCAACAGATATATTCATAGTTTAGTTTTGAGAGAGGTTAACAGTTTTCATATTCTATTCTTTGCAAATTGTCATTTTCTACAAACGTACAAGTACACTGACTACTCCTATCTTTTGTTTTCTTTTTTCTTGGGAGCAAGTAAAAGAGGCTTTAATCTAAACCAAAGTTTTAAATTAAGAATCAATTTCCTGTAAGATGGTTTGAAGAATCACAGGCTTTTCGTGACTACCACTATTACATCACTTATTAGTGATTTTCTTTTTTGTGCCATTTGCATTGTTTAAAAGTTGAACTTTACATACTTTTTGCAACTTGCTCAGAATTCTGATGTGTTGGGCCAAGCATTGAAAAGGGTTTTGTCATTTCTGAAGTTTATCTTACTGTGTGGGAGAACTTCCAGTTTCCAATGGCGGTTGACAATGGCACACATCGCTCAAAGTTTGCGACTGATAATTTGTATATCTTTCCTTTGTTTTGATAACCAATCCTTGCTACCTTTTTTTCCCCCACTCTTTTAAATCTGGAATCATCTGGAGTCCACTTTTGGAACAAGTAGCATATTGACTTCCAATGGTGGGTTATTTGTTTGTTAGACTAGTGTACATACAAATTGTATATTATTTCAATATATATTTTTCCTTGCTCTTTTCATGGTTGTCGAACAAGATTTTATCTAAAACAAATCTTATACCAGTATGTTTTACCCTATTAATTTGTTCTTATCAATGGAATGGCCCAGTAATAGTTTGTGTTGAGGTAGATAGGATTACGTCATGTTTCCTTTTACACATTTTTGTGAAATTAAATACCTTTTTCTAGTTTTAGCAGTAAACCAAACAATTTTGACCAATTGCTAACAACTTTTCGCTCATCCAATTTTTGGATGAAATTTTCTGCCGTGATTCTTTGTTAGAACAATTCTAAGGTACTGTATTCATTTTATTTTTAGATTCCTTTCCCTGAATTTTGTAGTGTCTATATTTTTATGTTTTCTTGGTGAGTATTTCTTTGAAAGATTTTCACATACCTTGATGGGGGCTTTCATAATTTTGTATAATATGAATTAAAAACAGGAACCATTCCTTGTGGATGTGCCTCTTTGGTCCTTTTGAAGTAGTACAGATTAAATGGTGGATTTAGTCTCCGTGAGGCAAGTCGCCTTACGAGACCAAATCGACCAAAGATCTCCTTTTCCATTTCAAGAAATTTTCCCAAATCAGTTACTATACCAAGAAAATTGTTTTTGAAAATTTTCATGATGCTAAGCTGTAGCCATAATTTCTGTCCAACATGTTTTTTTTAGCATTAAGCAAGTTTATCGATTCTAAGCACAACATTCTTTGCTTACCTTTGTTCTAGCGTAAGCTATCTGTTTGTATGCGTATGTTATGTAATGGCAACTGAGCAAATGTTACAGTTTTCTGAGTGTCTGTTTTTCACTTTACTACTGTAATTATCAGCATTTTTCTCACAGACTGGTATTTTTGATGTTCTGTTTCTATTTGTAAATATTTTACTGCATATTTGTAAAAAAAAAAAAAAAGGAAAAGAAAGAAAGAAAAAGAGCAATTAGAGGGTATGGTCCGAAATTTAGCGGAAATATATGTAATAGAGAGATTTTGGAGTGTCGGGCAGCGCGGCGCGCGGGGGGCGTACGTGTTTTCACTCATGTTTGGGTGCTAATATACAGCCAGACATTGTTAGAAATTTTAATCACCGGAATCAAAAAGAACAAAATTGACAGCAGTTAATTTACTACAGTGATTAGATCAAACTTACAGTTGTAGCCAAGAGCTCAAATGAGCTCATGAAATAAGAAACAGCATTCTATGATGCACAAATGGAGGTCCTGCTCCCCAACATATTATGAACGTAACAATAGTTGGAAAAAGAATAAAGATATAAAGGCATCCAAAATAAACTTACTTCTAGAAACTATTAGAACATTAATCTCTACGATTACACACTTCTTTGAATTAGTATCTAACTAGAGACAATACTAGATTTATAACTAGAACTTTAATGACTAGGATAGCAATAATCACTTGTTTGAATTGGTGTCTGACCAGTACAGAATTCATTTACATCAGTCTTTCAAAATCAAAATATCAAACATTATTTTAGGTAATTTGATTATAAATTGCTGTCTTCAGTGCAAACAATAATTCGCCGTTTGGATGTTATTCCTTCTGGAGTGCTTGTTGTGCTACCTGCAGTCACATATCCTAAATCAGGAGAATCTGCATTCTTTCGTTTTCGTTCTATTCCTCTGTTAGAGCTTCTACTGCAAAATGGAAAACAAAATATAATTTTAATTTTGATGGTTGGCATTTAATGAAATGTAAGCTGCTGTTAATTCTTTCACTGACCTAAGAATAACATTGGCACACAAAGTAAGGTCTTCGCATTGATACTTAGTAATAATTTGTAGTTCCTCAGTCCATTTAATTAAACGGAGCTGTTGCCTCGCCAAAAGTACACAGGCACATGCTACTATAGAGGGCAAGAACTGCATCATGCAAATATCTGCCAATCAGTTTCAACAAGTCCAAGAAATTAGATAAAAGGTATAATTTAAAAGTAACTTTCTTTCAGATAAATTTTAAACTTACCTAGGAGGGCAAGATCTAAGTAATCTTTTACTGCTCTCTGAGCCTCTTGCCAAAATGTTTCATAGGATAGAAATTCTGTTTGACACCAATCCTTCTTAGAAACGGCAAATAATGAGTAATACTCAGCAAAATGAGCTGCTGTAGGTAAATTTAATTTCCACCCCAAAAATGACAATAACATGACTTCCAAATCACGAAATTCCGCTAACTGATATCTGTTGTTTACAACACTGTTAAATTGACTGGCCTTAGGAATCCTCACATCTCGTTCTTCATATTTAGCTAGCAAATAATGTAAGGATATATAAAACTTGCAGAAAATTTTTTTTAGAATATTATAGACGTAGAAAAGGAAAACCAACAACTTACAAGCAACTTGAAGGCAAACAAGGGCAACAAGATGTAGCCGATCCAGTTCAATATTGAAGTTATCCATGAAGATGTCTAAGATATAAATAGCTAGATGCACTGTGCTAGTGCAGAACATAAATTTTTCAGCCCTTGTTCTTATCCAGCCAACAAGATAGGATCTGTGTTGAATCTATAAAAAATATACAGTACAAATATCAATTGTAAAAAAAGTGAACATATGAGTTTGTGCTAAAAGAGGCCTACCTGTGGACTACGATATGCGAAAGGGATTCTATCCTGTTCCCTGTCTCTGTTTAATTCTGCATGTTCAGCAGCATATTCAATTGGCCACGGTTCTCTCGGAACATTTAACATCTAAGAAGAAATATAGAAAAGAAAATACTGTAGTATATGGGAAAACAATAATATGACGTTGGCTGATGCAGCTGAGTCTAATGCGACACGACTTTAACCCAATCACGAATTCTGGCTAAAGGGCTCAGAAAAGGCTAAAATGCACATACAATCATGATATTTCAGAAAAATGTAAAATCTATGCATGTCATCAAACGATTCTCCGTGCAGAGCTCGCCAAAAGTCGGGCAAGCCCACATCGGAACCCAGCAGCGGCGATTCTTACACAAGAGATATGCATGGGGGGAAATATGACATGCAATATATGACTGTCAAGTAGTTGTCGAATCAGAACTCACAATAACGGTATTAATACAACGTCAAGCAAGTTTTGTTTACCTTGCGGCTTCTTGAACGAAAAAGGGCCTCCATGCAACAGGCATGTCCAGCATATGCCAGGGTGAGACGGGATAGGGCAGGGTGGGTAGGGGTGGGGGGCGTGGTAGTCGTTTTGTTTGTATTTTCAAGTTAAGACTCGTTTGACAGGACATTATTGTCATTTTTCATGGCTGGAAATTCTTCAGATTACATTCCACACTTCACAAAAATACGGATATGATTATATGTTGATAACACAAAAATATAGCATAAACAAACGACGAATTTGACATATGCTTGTGTACAGTACGACTCAAGCATGTGTCAAATGAGCGAGTCACTTGGTATGAAGAAGAAAAGAAGAAGATGGCGGCGCGGTGGCGTGGCGTAGCGCCGACCCAAAACAAAGCAGAAGCACTCTCCGCACTCTGCCGCTAGAGCGCTCGGGTCGCTGGTGCGCCGGTTGAGGACTTTCGCTCGTGTTGTACTTATTTAGCGTTGTTTTCGATGCGGTTTTTTCCTCCTTAACTAATTTTTCACGCTCTTTACGTTGGGAGAGTTTATTTGGTCCGAAATTTAGCGGAAATATATGTAATAGAGAGATTTTGGAGTGTCGGGCAGCGCGGCGCGCGGGGGGCGTACGTGTTTTCACTCATGTTTTAGCACTTGTGAACAAAAATTATAAATATGTATTCTAATTCTGGATATGTATTTTCCCAGGTGAGACTTATTTAATTTTTACCAATTTCTGCATGATATCCTCGCAACCCTAACCTCTGTTATATTTGTTTCCAACAGGTGGCTGGGTTAAAAGGGCTCATGAACCATGGTTCGACCTGTTACATGAATGGAGTACTGCAGTGTTTGATGGGCAGTGATGATTTTATTGCTTCATTAGCGAGTACTAATAAATCTGGGCCTGTGTCCTCTGCACTTTCAAGAACCCTGTTGTCGTTAAAATCTGAGGGAGAGGCTGAGGATATATCAGATTTGGTGGTGAGTTCTAACTCTTGTTTTGTTTGTGGTCAATTAAATTTTTCAAATGCTAATTTGGGACTTCTCTTTAAGTATATTATTGCTCAACACTGGGAGTTTTATCGGCCCAACATGCAAATGGATTGTGAGGAGTTCCTTACGTTTCTTATTTCTACCCTTCACAAGGAGATGAAAGTGGGTACTTTAGTTTCGATACATGTGTATATCCCAGTTCCAATCATTCTTGTGGTTGCCAATGTGATCTGTTTTCTTCCAGACTGAAACTACTACCTTGGATGTGGTGCATACGGGGGACATGCTGGAGGACTGTGTCAATGTGTGGACTTCTCTTAACACCTCGATTATGTCAAGCCTTTTGTACATCCAAACTGTGACAACAGTATCATGTTCTAAGTGTCACTGCTCTTATGGAGAGTATTCAGATGTCAACAGTCACTTATCCGTGGAGCTGCCAAGCAACATCACATCCCTCAAACTTGAGGTAAGATTTTATGAAGCACTGCTTAGGGGTCCCTATTATCGATAATGAGAGTGAGAAGTTTCAACATGGATTAACTTATTTATACTCAGGACTGCTTACTGTCATTCACCGAAGAGACGGACCAGGCTAAGGCAAAATGCAGCAGCTGTTCAGGTGTTGGATTGAAACACAAACTAACATTAGGGAGATTACCACCAATATTAGTCATACACTTAAAGAGGTATGTTATCTATTTAAATAATGTTTCACTTGCTGTCCATTTACCATGCATTATTTTACAGTGTGCCTAGAAATGTTTTTTGCTTTATTTGCTTCTCTTGCTTTATGCACCATTTACTTTGCACACTGTCATAGATTCAAACGACACTACAGTGGTAGTTTTATTAAAAATGGGGAAGAGGTACTGATTCCTGAGTGCTTAGAGTTAGCTCCTTACACTGTAGACCTGCTTCAGAGTAACAGTTCTTACAGTTTGTTTGGAATGACAAACCACCATGGCACGTTCATGCACAATGGCCATTATACTGCCGTATGCCACAGAGGAGACCGGTAAACAAGATAAAAAATTATTTTGATTTATTTTCTGTTTTTGCTTATAAAAAGGGTGGCCACAGGTTTTAATGTTGATAAGCAATCAATCAACCTTTTGTCACAGTTCTCATGCAGCTACCTATACTTAAGGTATTTTAATAGCAGCTCAGATAATTTGAAAATTTGTGGCCAACCACTAAAAGTAATTTAATTATTGAAAGTAGTAATTATCAAGCCATGAGGATCAGTCCTCATGTAGAATGCTTACACTCCTTTTCTAACATTTTTGCTAGGTGGTACCGTTTTGATGACACCAAAGTCTCAAACACTACAACTAGGCAGCTGGGCAGAGCCAGTGACTCTGCTTACTTGGTGTGGTACCGCTTAAAAAAGGACATAGTTGGTGACCTTCCACTTGACTCTGATATAACTGACAAAACTACAACCACTGAATTAATAAATAATCTATCTCCATGCAATCCAGTATGCATTTGCATTGTGATTACATACTTGAACTCTTGAAGGTACCATTACTAAAATATGTTTCACTTATTACAATTTTTTAGGACCAACACTTTTTAGATTTTGACATTGAAAGTGAAGTAGATATGTTTGCCATGACTGATGAAGAGTCCGACACAGGAAGTGACGATAAAGTGTTCTCAATGAGAATTTTAACTGATGACGATAAATTGTTCTCAAAAACAATTTTAAGTGATGACGAAAATAATAATTTGTTCGATCCTGCCACAGGCATCAGTAATTTAACTGTAAGTACACCTTCACTGTCTGCCTTTTCTTGGTGTCATAATTGTTAATTATGTTGTTTAATGAAAATATATCTATTCTGATTCTGAACTTACAGATCCAAGCAACACCTCAGCCTCAGCTTTCAAATCCCAGCCAGGTCTCTTCGGTCTCTTCCCAGCAGCAGTGTGACCACCCACCATATGACTTGGATGTTATGGATCCGCAGCTTTCTGAGGGTGAGGTTACAGGGGCAAAAATTAAGGAAGATGAACTTGAAAAAAAGGACAATAAAAGCCTTATGAGGTGGCTTCATTGTCGGAGACTTCCTACTCGGGGAAATAAGGCAAAGCTAATAGAAAGGTTTGTAATTTTTGAAATTAACTAAAATGCAGTACATTTTTCTATATTTAAGCAACTTGTTTACTTATTTAGGATAATGCACCACGTGAAGAATGATAAAGGAGGGAAAATCTACCAAGGGGTTGATGGTGGTAAATGGTATGAAAGGAAAAGGAAGAAGCTGATAGCACAGGTTAATATATCCACTTGTTACAATCAATGGCTCAAAAAATAATGTTTCCTTCTTTAAATACCATATGAAATTTTATTTTATGCAGGCTCATCAATCTAACCAGAACGCTCTGCCTATGATGCCCGTTGGAAACAAAGTTTTTCAGCCGTTCCCCAGCGTGCACATACCAAACAAATATTCATCAGCCAAGGCCAGAGATTACCTAGACCTTATACCTAATATCAGATTCTCGTATGTGGGTGGTGTTGAAAGTGAAGATGGAGATGGAGATGAGCAGGTGGTGGTGGACTTCTCCCAACCAACACAGCAAGATAGGAAAAATATTTTTGTGGATGGGACGCTAAAAAGAGCAAACCAATTCATAGACAGTGGCAGAGTTCTGGGGATTACTGACTGCATAAGAAACTTGCATTACTTTGTTAAGGCAGATGTTCGAGCATCATATGTGGCAGACACCTATAAGGTGTCTGTAATGATATCCAAAAATCATGGAAATGTATGCTTTGCAGAATGCACATGTAAGGCGAGAGCACTTGCAAGGTGCTGCCACATAATGGCTGTTCTGCTGCTCATTGGTCGTCATGTTGAATCAAAAGGACACGAAGGTAAGTTCACATAAGTTTAATCAAATAAAATCCAATATTTTCAATATTGACAAATAATAATTAAAAGTATCATAGACAGTAAAATCAATCTATCAATCATACACATATTTTAAAAACTTTGAACATAAATACATAAGTATTTACAATCTGAAAACTATGGAGTGAAATTAGTTTGCATTATCTTCTGGATTATCATCTTTTATGAAAGGTTGCTGGAAATTCACAAGATAAGCACATACCCTTACTAGATCACTTGCAATTGGTAGCATTGAATTGGGAATAATATACCTAATTAAACGAAATTGTTTAATGAGGCCTATAAATGTTTCCACATGAATTCTTGAAACAGCAATAGCTCTGTTCAGTATCAGCTCCCTAGCAGTAAAATGTGTTCTCTGATCAAGAAAGGCAGGGATGAGGAGGTTTACTTCTCTCTCGTCACAGAGGTCCTCACAATCAAAGCCCCGGTCAGCCATCATGGCATCTTCAGGCTGTAGACGGTCCATAAGGCCACTTTGTATTAATAACTGCCTGTCTGAAATGCTGCCCTCATAACCTTCACTTAAAAAAGACAGGCCACCAAAACAAGAAATCACAACTAGAAATTTAATTGTATTTGCAGCCTTGTAAGAAGAGTAGGTATTATTTTGCTGCTGAAAATGTTTAGGCTGTTGAATCTTAAAGTGAGTGGAGTCAATGATGACCCTGAGGTTTGGAAACTTTTCATAGCATCTTGGCTTGAGTGGATTCTGGGCTGCAGCTGATGTTAACATGAGGTCGTCCAATTTTTTAAATTGTAGACTCATAAACCTTGTCCATATGTAACAGATTCTTGATGCATGATATTTGCTTATATTGAAAAGAACCTTAAGGTCCCTCACTGGAATACCTCTCCGTAATCTCAATAGAGTGAGAAATAGTTTATCTTGGGCAGTTAACTTCCAATTGAAGGGCTCCCTTTCAGGAGTCTTAGCATCGTACTCGTACTTGAGCTTGTTGCATACCTCATCTCCCCCTAAAAACTGGTATATCATTTCAAATACTTCCTGTGAAATACCAGTATAAAATCTAAAGTCCACCTCTTTCATTTTCTTGCACTTGGCGTAGCAGAGGAACCCCCTATCACACTGAATACCAATTGATCTGAAGGTTCTCTCCTGTAACAAAGTAAAAAAAGTACCATAAGTACATAAAACTAACACTTGAAATTTTTGTTTGCAGCTGTCACTTGTACGGGGAGACTGTGCTACTGGCTAGCACCGGGCTCAGCAACACACAGACAGCCAGGTGTTGTTCGTGAAAAAAATGAATATTACAAGAAGAGTGCCAATTTCAAAAGGAGAGCATACTTTGACCCCCGCCCAACTGTCCAGCAACTAGATTGTGACCCGGAAAGAGTCTCAGAACTGCGTAGTGCCCTGAGTGGAATGGCGACCAAATTACTGTGGCATTACCAGCTTCTCGAAAGCCCCATCATACCTGAGTCGTACCCTGATGTTGTTTGTACATATCAAATTGCTGAGATGTGCAGTCATCTCATCTGGAACCTCAACAGTGTGAGAGATCTATCTACAAACAGACCAATTCACCTAGTCAAAACTGCAGGACAGTCTGGTAGTAAATTTTGGCATTCAGAAAGATCTGTGCGCCTTACTGCTTCTGTGGCTAAAAATGTTTTGGGACTGTCTTCTGACAAGACTAGATTGA
Organism: Frankliniella occidentalis; assembly: GCF_000697945.3. NCBI lineage: Eukaryota > Metazoa > Arthropoda > Insecta > Thysanoptera > Thripidae > Frankliniella > Frankliniella occidentalis. Next base: position 756,411 of record NW_026267208.1, on the reverse strand, counting down.
AATTTTTGAGGAAGCATGTGTGGGGCCTTGACCCATTCAGAAATGAAGCCATGGAACGAGGGAGTCAACTGGAAGACCCAGCCAGGAAAGCGTATACCCTCCATCTTAAAGAAAATAATGTGGACATTGACATTCTAGAAAGTGGAACTTGGGTCAATCCAGCTTTTCCTCAATTATCATGCAGCCCTGATGGCCTTATTGTTGACACAAACGGCATCACTCGACTGTTGGAAATAAAGTGCCCTGCTGTCCTCACAGAGATGGATCCAAACGAATTTGAGAAACTGCCCAAAAAACAGTTGTCTAACTTTTGCATAAGAAGAAATAAACAAACTGCTCAGCTAGAACTTAAACCCACTGACAAGTGGTACTATCAGGTGCAAATGTCTCTCTCAATCATGCAACTAGAATGGTGTGACTTTGTGATATACTCAACAGTGAAAGAGAAACCAAAATTTATGTGCATTAAAGTGCAGTACGATGAAGAATTTTGGAGAGAGAAGAGGGAACGCCTAGTCAACATTCACCGAGAGTGGCTTGTTCCAGAACATTTCCTTGCAAACACTGTTTTCAATCGGGTCCCAACTAGATTGATGTATGCACCATTTCATGAGGACCACTCTGACGATTTCTTTCTGTTTGAGGCACACGCCACTGATGAAGACCAGAGCTCTCTAAAAGAAACTGAGGATGCTTTTCTTATTCGTTACCGTTCAAGATCACAGAAGTTACTATTGAAAATCTGTAACACTTAATTGTGTGACATTTTTAAACTAATTGTCAGTATTTTATTTATGTTAATTAATCAAGACTGATTTTAGTTATGTGTATGTGCACTGTAAATTTTATCTCACACCTGACTTTACCAAAGGTTTAGCCAAATTTCTTATATTTACAAAACTGTAACACTTTTTAAAAATGACTTATGTATCCATACATAATTAATAATTGCCACAATTAAAAAGGAAATGTTTAAAAGAACTAATTTCATTGTGAATTTTAATTTATTTCCTGATTGACTTAAGTAGTTTTCTTCTCTTACCTGGAAAGTTACATTGGGCTGTGGGAAACCAGAAGGGGATGGAGCACCTCTTTCACTTGCACTGGGTGTTGTAGGTAAAGTGGTGCTATTATCTTGGCTTGGAAAATAATTTAGGAAAAGTTGCCTGGAGGTGGTGCTACAATCTTGGCTTACTTGTGAGCTATAACATCTACTCTTCACTTCATCATCAAGATTATTGTTCTCATCAGAAAAATCTACTGAAGTATTATGAGAGGGCGAAACAAGATGAGCTACACCCAAGTCATCACAGAGCTCAGAATAAGTTTCCTGCTCCTGGGTGGCTGCTGCATCCTGGTAAAGGGAGGCACAAAGATGACACTCAGCCACTCTATCTCATGTCACCAACATTCTAAAAGATTAACAACCTACCATCATATTATGCAAGATTTTACGAGCAGATCCTCTTGCATGGGACCCTCGCAGCCTCCACAACTGCTTCTTTGGGGAATAGTTGCAATTCTTGGGAATAGGTTTTGAGACATTGGTCTGAGGGGGAAATGGGACAGTGAAGTAATTAGTCACTGATAGTCTACAATCAATACATACATATTATACTAGTTTATACAACTTACAAGCAACAGTAATGCCTCCATAGCCAATTTGGATGACGGTGTCAAATCAGCCACCCGCCTGTTTTTGACGGGTGGAGATTGTGTTCTTGTGCTTGGAGTTAGAATTCTTTTCCTGACATTTAATTCGTCATTGAACTCACTCTCTTGGATGAGGTCTTCCTCAGCAATGTCAAACTGAAAGACGCAGCATTTTTATTATGGAATTAAATGTAAAGAACATCATAAATGAATCATAGACAAGTACATGTTCTACTTACATCACACTCTTCAACATATTCAACAGGACCATTTTCTCTCCCGTTTAGAAAGTGGCAGGAACACATGAAGCAGTTGAATGCAGTTACTCGTTTAGGTGTTAAGTGATCAACAGCGCCTAAGTGCAACCACTGAGCTGTACGGATCCGATCTTTGGGTAGAGAATAGAATTTGCAGCGTCTTCCCATAGCTTTGTTGTCGACTTCATTGTGATCACAATTCTTGTAGTGACACTTCCTTCCTCTCCCCATGGTGAAAACCTAAATGACAAACATGGGGCCATGTAATACAGTTGCCAACAACTAAAAATAACATTCATGAATGCCTGCAACACTTACCGATGACGACTAAAACATAAATTAATGACCTACAGTAAAATTCTTGAAAAAATCAACGTAGATTTCACAAACAGCCATAGGCCAGGACCCTTAGCCAAACTCGCGCGCTGCCCGACACTCCAAAATCTCTCTATTACATATATTTCCGCTAAATTTCGGACCAAATAAACTCTCCCAACGTAAAGAGCGTGAAAAATTAGTTAAGGAGGAAAAAACCGCATCGAAAACAACGCTAAATAAGTACAACACGAGCGAAAGTCCTCAACCGGCGCACCAGCGACCCGAGCGCTCTAGCGGCAGAGTGCGGAGAGTGCTTCTGCTTTGTTTTGGGTCGGCGCTACGCCACGCCACCGCGCCGCCATCTTCTTCTTTTCTTCTTCATACCAAGTGACTCGCTCATTCGTCGTTTGCTTATGCTAAATTTTTGTGTTATCAACATATAAGTATTTTTGTGGGAATGTAATCTGAAGAATTTCCAGCCATGATAAATGACAATAATAATGAGTCCTGTCAAACTGTCTAACGAGTCTTAACTTGAAAATACAAAATTTTAATTAGAGTTACAAAAAAACACATAAAAATGGGTGCCATCTGTCGTAGCCAGATCTCCAGGCTATGTCATACTTCACCCTTATCCTCCCTATAGGCAGTCCTCTGAACTCTGTATAACGTAACGCCTCAGCAGTAGGCAAACCAGACGACACACATGACGTTGTGGCTGCCTACTGCGCGGGCTCGCCGTGCTCCAGTCGTTGGATGTGAAGGTGTGCAACCCGCACCTTGCCCGCAGGCATGACCAATGAAATAATTGGCTAGTAATAGCTAATATTCATTATTTCCGTTAAATAGTTTTTGTTTTCTAATTTTGAAAACAAAACAAAAACAGTGTGGCTAGTGGCTAGTGCTGGTTTAAGTGTATCGTTGAATTTCTCGTAATGTCAATAGTCTCATAGCCTCTTTCGGAGTCTTCAGTTCACACTTTCACATTCGCAATGATGAACTCGTGATTCACATTCGCATGCATTTTGTAAACAGAGACGATGGAAACAGTCGGGTCGGGTTTCAAGGCGGACTGTTGAAAACTTGTTCCTGTTTTGACAAAGACGCAGAATTTCAAGTTTTTCAACTCAAGGTTTTTTGATTGCTCTTTTCTTCTGTTCGTTGCATACGTCTGCTAAGGTTTCCCTACAAATAATTGAATTCTTCGGTCCAACTCTCAAACGCCGCTTTCCTTATCCCTTAAGGTTTAGCGCTGGCTGGGGAATTTGTTAATTACAAGGTCCAAAACCCGGTATTTGTCACGATTCAGCCTGTTTCCCAGTCTATCCTTTACTAGTGACAACATTTTGAACCCTATTTAGTCGGTTTTATGAAGGGCACATAACCTCACTCTTTCTGCCACATTTTCCTTGACCAGTTTTCCCGATGATTGTCGTTTGCGCGTTAAATTTGAGTATATCAAACCTGTAGCATATTTAATGCCTATTCTAAGATGTTTTTGCACCTGTCAATGCGTATTTAAATTTGATTGGTTGTCTCTTGGTCATTCCCTAATTTTTGATCTGTACATTTTTAAATATCTCTTTTAGCTGCACCCTCATCATGTTGAGAAATATGATCAACAATATAGAAGTGTCTGTGCCCAATGATACTAATCAAAACGATGACATGCTTGATGATTCATTCGATCCTATGCGAGATGATTGGGAGAACATCAACATCAACTCGTATGAGCATGGTCCAGGTGCCAACTTGGATGTAAATTTGCAATGTCCAAGACACAGGTCAGTCTCTACAGTTGTCTTCCTACTTTCTTTGTATAATCAGTGTTCTTTTAACTGGTTCTTCTACTTCTAGGGATAAAAATAATCAAGTTGTATACAAGATAATGGTCAATAGAATTCCTCCTGGCCTTACACGGGTAATTCTTACTTTTATAGAGATAAGCGGCATGTACCAAAACTACCTGTCTTTCCAATCTTATCATTATCTTTTTCAATCTTTTTTACTGCCTTGCAGGTTGGTTTAGAAAATCTCTTTCTAAACTTTGGGACACCCAATGTGTTAAAATGCCAGGAACAAGCTTCTGACAAATTAAACTTTGCCCTTATATCATATAACACCTTGGCGTAAGCTTAGTTTAAATTACAAATCTTGCAGTATCCCTATCTGACTAAATGTGTAATGCCCTGTATTCCTTCTCTTCTTTCAGAGAGGCGATAAGAGCAATAAGGTTTTTTGACACAACTACATTATTTAATCAAATGAAAGTGGGTTTTGCACGTAGTGATGAGGAAAATGTAAGGATACAAAGAAAGCGTCAAGAGGAGGAAAGACAGTTTGCCAATATGGTACAGCAGAGAAACAATAATTATCAACCAGCCCTGCGGCAAGATAGATCTCCAGGAAAAACAAATCGTCCACTTTTAAGGTAAAATATGGGCAAGTATTCTTTGGTTTATGAAAAATATTTTTTATTGACATCTGTTTTGGTTTTAGAATGCTTGGCCGTGGCTTTAACCGCGGTAGGTTTATTTTGAAAGCTACCAAGGAAGCATCTGATAGGAAGGCAGGGCTTCAAAATTGTGCCTGGTCGAATGGGGTTCCTGACTTCAGAGATTCCTCTGGAATGTTGTATGATCCTAAGTCATATAGATACAATACCACCAATAAAGTTTTGCAGAGTATTGTTGTCACTGCAGGAGGAAATTCACTCCGTAAGGTTGCAATGGGTCGTGGATTTGTTCCTCCTGAGTAAGTTATTTCTCTATAGCTTTGATGTATTTCAAGAATTTTTGAAACTGCTCACTTTATTTCCTGGAGCTCATACATATGTGTAATTTCAGAAATTCGACTGTTGACTTAAACCATGACAAGCCTGTAAGTTATCATTAGAGCATAAAATTTCCTCCTTCTTTACCAACATACTCACTGTCCCACTTTTTTTCTTTTTTTCCTCTCTTAAAAGTTATTTGGAGTTATTGGAACTGATATTCAGGTACCCATACAGCCTTGTGTTGCTTGTGGAGCAGAAACACCCCAAAAATGTTCGCAGTGTGGAGCTCCATATTGCTCAGTTCAATGTCAGAAGGTTGATTTTCGAAGGCACAGGCCTATGTGTACTCCCAAAGAGTAAGTATCATCAGTTTGTTAGTCCACTTGCTTTTTTGCATTATTCTTATCTTACAGTTATGATACTGGTGCATGATATGATAACCAATAAGTTTGTTGTCTTTTATTTAGATCCATTGACATTATTCTTGAACCAAATCTTCAAAACACTGTGAGGTCGGCCCCTCTATGTCAAAACAACAACCCAGTTGAGGCTTCAACAACAATCAACACCCAACGATTTTGGTAATCCTCAACATAAATTATAAGTTTTGGTTTTACATAATGTTGCATTCCTCATATAACCTCTGTACATCATTTAGATACTCTAAAAGTGCTAATCTCAATAATCCTCATCAATCATCTAGCGATCTATACAATAATTTAGTTGTAATCACAATTATTTGCTCAACTGCAAATTCCAGAAAATTAATTTAATTTTGATAACCTATATGTAGTTAACTCTGGCACAAACTTGACCAGCCATTTTATAAATTTATATGTGGCACAAACTATTGATATATCGTTGAAAAGTTTAAACCGTGTTGGAGAGTCTTGTTAATTGGAGCAAACGAAGTGTGATTCCTTAGAAATGGTTTCAAATACCATTTTCTGTCATTCTTTTTCTTAATGTCTACATCATATCATAATCAAGAGTACCATTGATTATCATAATAATAATTTTGCACATGGCTTTGAAGTTTATACTCTTTTGACAAGAAGTCTGAAATTAACCCTGTTTTTTGCATTCCTATTCTTCTCTCTTGAACAGGGGGAAACCAGAGAAGAATGTTCTGAGTTTACTCCAAACTGGAACTGATTCTATATTTTCTATCAACTCCACATCAGATGGAAAATACCATGGCACGCTTAGCTGTGGTCCTATTTTTGAATTTGCCCAGAACCTTTTTGTAGATTTACCTGATGAAATGAAAAAGTCTTTTTACAATTCACTACTGTGGTAAATATAATGATTTATCTCTTTATTTCCATTTGTACCACTCTAAAACTAGTAGCAATACGGTCTTATTTATACTTTATGTGTCTTTGTAAAATTTTAGGCCATCAATGGGTATGCTTGTGGCAGTACGCTTTGAGGACTCAATATGGCGTGGATACATAATTAACATTCCGTGTTTGGGATCATCAACCAAATACACAGTAGCTCTCTGTGATTATGGTAAAATCGTAACAGTTGACATATCAGATCTTTTGTCACTGCCGTCTTCCTATCACACTTTGCCTGAATTGGCTGTCACTTGTGAAGTAGTCCAAGCAGTTGCTCTAGTGAGTTCCAATATTTGACATTTTATTTAGCTCTTCATTGTGTCTGTTTCTTTGTTGACTGACCATAATTGTTCTTTATCCTATTTGTAGAAAGATAATTTGGACTTACATATCGTAAGCTCCTGTAATAGTGGGGCAACTGCCAAAATCATGGGTGAAAATAAATCAGAAATTGGTATTGTATCTTTGTCGCCATGGCTGCCGTCTTGTGGCGACGATCTTATCCCAGTTTCAATTGAACCGCCTTGTATGGTAGTTGTCACTGCCTATCATAATCAGGGGACAATCTATGTACGACCCTTAGGCAAGAATATTCAAGAACAACTTTTCACTCTGATGCAAAAGGTGGCAACTATAAATGTAACAAGTAAGCATGACTTAATTAACCATTAAGTCTGTCAAATATTGGTGTAAGGGAACCATGCTCAACTCAAGGTGTAAATTTTGGGCAAAAGTTAAATCGAAGAATACTTTTGGTTATTTTCATTTTTCATTTAGGCCAGCCTATCCAAAGACCACCATACAAAGGAGAAATGGTTGCTTGCCGATACAAGAAGGATGGCAACTTCTATCGTGCCATTGTATCTGAGGCTGCATCAACAAATGAGTATTCAGTTTTTTTTGTGGATTTTGGAAATGTAGATGTTGCATCTGCACTAGATATGAAACCCATATCCCAAGAATTAAAAAATGTAAGTGCTGTATTTTACAATCTAATACATGCAATATTACCTGTATTTTGCTCAATCTATCTGCAAGTTTATTTTCTTTTTTGTAGCATCCATGCATGGTAATGCCTGTCAGCCTCAAAGGTGTAAAGCAGGGTCCCCTTTCTGAGGATGCAATTCAGTTGTTAAATCGAATTTCATTAAAGGAGCAGCAGTTTAGGCTGGTAGGAACATGATTTATTTTCTTGACAGTGTTACTATTTCTGTAATGTTCAAAGAGCGCTAATTAATTTTAATATTTCCTTAATTTAGGAGTGCCCAAATACATCTGTAGAAGGGGTAGAGCTATATTACCCAGACAATAAAAGTCTGAACCACCAACTAAATGAGCTTCTAATGCCTGAATGGGAATTGCAAATGAAGAAGGGAGCTGAACCCCACAGTAAGTTTGACCTTCTACAAAAACAAAAAATTTATCTTTGACTTCATCATTGATCAATTTACTAATTTTTTATATTTTTCCCACTTCTTCTCTAGAAGGAGAAGTTTTCTTAATTGATGGGGTGCCTGTTCTGCCTTTACTGAAAGATGGGCAGAGAAAGGGCACAACCAATGTTGTTGTGGCAAATATAATTTTTGATGGGCGGATTGCTGTATGTCCCATTGACAGCCCCGAGGTCGAGCATGTGCTGCAGACCCTCGCATTTCAAATTAATGAGTTCTGTGAATCAACAGATCCTAATATGTGCTACAACCCACGTATACATGAAGTGTGTTTTGCTAAATATAAAGGCAAGGGTATTTTTGATGTGAATCATATCTCCTGTTTTACTTTGAGCTTAGCACTAATTTCTTATTGTTTTTCAATCTAGATGGGTTGTGGTATCGTGCCGTCAATTATGAGACAAAGACTCAAACACAGAGCTGCCAAGTGTTCTTCATAGACTATGGTAATTCTGAGGATGTAGAATTTAAAGACATCCGGCGCATGGTTCCCGATTTTGTGTCTATTCCAGCAATAATGTCAATGTGCTCTATAGATGGTAAGTAAATTTGATTCTATTTTATGTCTGTTTCTGAGAGGAAAGTTCAACCCTCAACAGTGCTTAGAAGATTGTACTTGAACTTGATCTTAATGAATGTGTCTTTCATGTGTTTAGGAACTCCAGATGATGTTACTTCAGAGACAGTGAAGAGGATTAGTGAATTGGTTTCTGTCAATCAAGTATACCAAGTGGATGTTCTGGAAACATTTGCCTCCGGGGACTATAAAATACACATACCAGAAATATCCAAACAGTTGATGTCTGAATTCCGTCGTTAATCTGCTGTATGTTGTTTTTATACTTAACCAATTAAGATGAACTACAGCTTCAATATTCAAATGTAACTATGAATCAATATTACTTTTTTTAGACATCCCTGAATTGATTCTGCATGTAAGACAATTGCATACAAATTATGCCTATGTTCAAATTTTCTATTTTTATTGTTATGAGACTGATCAAAAGGAAATCAAAGATAATTTTTTTCTGACTACCTTAAAACACTCAGACCAATGTTTGTTTTGTTAACAGTATTTCTGAAATAAAAGATCTGATATTTGTAAATTTATTTAGATTGTGTAAAGAAAAGCACCTTGGGTCCTTCGGTCAGCACAGTTTAGCCAACGCTCGAAATCAACCGCCTTATTATCTCCGGGAGAGTGTTTAAACAACTTGTGGTTGGAGGCGTTGGATGCGACACCTCTTCTGCTGGTGCTTAGCAGGTGGGCCGTCTCGTTGGGCGCGCGAGCCCTGCGGATTTGCCTATGTTTCCTCTGCAAGGCTTAGTATTCCCGACAAGAGATGTTGAGTGCAGCCACAACTACGTAGCTACAAACAGGGGCGTAAGTCGAAGCCGTGCCTGGTAGCAGTCATGAGTTATGTTCAACTTGCTGTAGTTGGAGATAAATTCTTTGTACCCATGGAGTACAAATGAATCTAAAATATCCAATGGTAAAATAGAACTCAAAGGTACGAAAAGAATTGAATTAACCAACCACCCACTTGTAGTACAGTAATAAGACAGTTTTCCCAACATGAGAGGAATCATCTTTGAGTTGGTAGTTTGCATGAAGTTATTTGCAAGGGCCGAGGCAAGGGCTCTCCAATTTCTGTGGAAGTGTGCACTCTCACTAGGGTGTATTGAAAACAGGGTTTTCTTCCGCGCGGATTCAGCGGGGTGCGGAAAAGTGGACATTTGGGTCGTAGAACACAATGCAAAAAATCGCAACTCGATCGGACAATATTTACTATCCCCGCAACGCAAGCACAATTTCGGAAATTCACATAAGAAAACCAAAATCGAAAAGTAGGAAAAATCAAAAACCAAGTTCACCCCCTTAGTAAACACGCCATTTTACGACCTAAAGGCGAAAATTTCGTCCGTTTGGACGTAGCTCTTTTACTTTTCGAGATATTGGCCGATTTAAGCCAATTTAAGCCTTTAAAAAAAATATGCCCCAAAAATGGCTTAAATCGGCCAATATCTCGAAAACTAAAAGAGCTACGTCCAAACGGACGAAATTTTCGCCTTTAGGTCGTAAAATGGCGTGTTTACTAAGGGGGTGAACTTGGTTTTTGATTTTTCCTACTTTTCGATTTTGGTTTTCTTATGTGAATTTCCGAAATTGTGCTTGCGTTGCGGGGATAGTAAATATTGTCCGATCGAGTTGCGATTTTTTGCATTGTGTTCTACGACCCAAATGTCCACTTTTCCGCACCCCGCCGAATCCGCGCGGAAGAAAACCGTTTTCAATACACCCTAACTCTCACATCAAATTTAAAAAGTCATTTTGGAAAAACTTTCAATATTATTTATTTAAGCATATAACAGTTATAAAATCCGAAAGTAATAACAAGATCACAGTACAGGGCATTCTTAACAACTTTTCTTCATTTCGCATCTCTCCACGATTACTAAGGCTATTCCCTTAGGAGCATGTAGACAGCTTTACATCTCATCTTCATCACTAAACAGGCATGTCCTCTCCGTTACGTACACCTTTAAACTATCCTTTATGGGATAAAATAACCCCAGTGGATACCAGTCTTGATCCTGATGCCGCCCTGACGTTAGCCAGTTTACAGTCAGCGCCTGGTGGCCAAGGCAGAGCCTCTGAAGGCGATGTCCGACGCCTCCCAGCTGCCCTTGAAGGAGGCCTGCAGCAGCACGGTCTCGGTGGCCCGTGCTCCCCCGCTGACAGCCACGACATGCTGGTGCTGGGCCGTGGTGAACGCGCTCAGCACGCCGTGGAGAGGCACCGCAGCAGAGGTGCGGCGCACGAAGCCGGACACGCCCCGGTACAGGAACACGACGAGACTGTCCGTGGGGCAGGTCGTGGACACGTACAGCGCCAGCTCGTCGCTCGGGAGCTTGGCGAACTGCAGCGCGTGAGGGCCCTCTACCGCGACGCTCACCCAATGCGTCCAGCGGCCGGTGTCGTGGTCGAACCTGCTGATGTGCACCATGCCCTCGTGGGGCGCGTCCTGGACGTGACCCGAGGCAGAGGCCAAATACTGGACGCCGCGGTGCTCCACGGCGGCCACGGCGGTGGCGTTGACGACGCCCAGAGTCTGCAGAAGCTGGAACTTGTCGGCTTCCCACCGCCACACGTAGACTGCGCCCTCTGACTCCTCGCTCACACCGGAGGCGACGAAGACATGCGGGACGCCTCGGACCGTCAACGACGCGGCCTGGGGAGGTACAGACAAACGGTTTATCAATCCAACTATATGCAGCACCAGAGCGGAAAGCAAAACAACCGTTGCACTCACGTGTGTCGGCCTGGAGACTGGCAGAGCGTGATTCACAACGTCATCTCGACCGGCGCCCAGACACTGCACCGAACAGAACCCGGTCGCCGTGCCAACCCCGGGGGAGCCGCGGATGAGGCAAGACATGTCGCCCACCATGGTGACGGACACCCAGGCGCTGGCGAGAGCATCCTGCAGCAGCTTGGCGTGCCCGAGAAGGCCGTCGCGCATCAGGCCGATCACCGACCCGTGATGCACCCCGGAGCGCTCGTCCGTCTCCCAGTACATGGCGTTGTGGCCGGCGTAGCGCGCGGGTGCGATCAGACGGACAGTGGCCGGCAGCGAGACGTAGTGCAGCGCTGCGGGGAAGTGCCAATGCATTACACTGTATTTACACAACAACCTGGGAGCGTGATTGGAGTCGCAACTTACTCGGGTGGTTGACGAGCATTCCAGCGTCGGCTTTCCAGCTGTAGAAGTGCACCTCCAGATTGCCGCCCGGAACAGTCTCCTTCACCATGGCGATGGCGTAGGCCTCGTCGTCCACCTCGCCTGGAGCACCCGCAGCCTTGCCCAGGGGCACAATGGCGCGAACGTTGGAGCGGAACATGGCAGCAGCGTGGTAGTAGTTGAGGTAGTAGCCCTGGGCTGCAACACGAGCAAGGGGCGGGTTTAGTCGGGCGGGGGTTGGAGCGAGGCGGGGGTTGGAGCGAGGCGGGGGTTGGAGCGAGGCGGGGAGGGCGAGGGAGCCAAAGTAGTACCTTTGAGGCTGCGCTGGACGTGCTCGGCGGTGCGCAGCAGGGCGTCGTGCTTCTCGGTGTACAGGTTCAGGCCTGGCGGGTTGAGAGCCTCTTCGATGAGCCCAGACACGTTGACGCCCTGGAAGAGACGGTCCAGCTGGACGCTCTGGGCGCGCAGTGGGCGGTCGATCACCAGCGGGGTGACGATGTCCACGTCCGACGTCTTGTACGCCTGGTTGTTGAGCAGCTCGGTCATGTCCACGTCGTTCACTCGGCCGACGACGCCGAGCTGCTTGACGCGCAGCCCGAGCCCCTGCAGCGGTGCGGGTCGGAAAGTCTTGGCGCCCTGGATGAGCTGGTCGGAGTGACGAAGCAACAGGTGCTGCGCGTCGACGCGCACGCCGGCAACAAGGCCGTTGACACTGAAAGGAACGAAAACGATGAACTCATTGGCGACCACCAGAAGAGACGAAGAGGGGAGAAAAGACTCACATCATGTCGCCGGCCACATGGGGATGAAGCAGCGTCTTTGCCCCCTCGATCGTGTAGTCGCCCGTGACGCACACGGCACCGCTCTTCCAAGCGTTCAAATCCACGCCCTGCACGCGCACGCCCTGCTGCAGTCCGAGGTCGGTCACACGCAGGCCGCGCACACTCTTGGCTCCCGTAATCTTGTTGTGGTCCATGGCCCTAGAGGAGGAACACAAACTGTCAGCCAGAGCAGAGCAGGAGAGCCGCCGTCCAAGTCAGGATCCGTCACTTACTCTTGGAGCTCCTTGTTGAGAACGACGTCCTTGTCGAGGTTCAGGCCGCTGACGGTGCCGTTGAGCTCCAAGTTACCCGAGGCCGTGACGACGCCGAACTGCATGTGGGCTGTAATGTCCTGGTCCGGGCCGTCCAGCAGGACGGCGTTGGTGAATTCGCCGAGGTTGATGACGAGCTTGTCGTCGCCGTAACCCACTTCCAGCAGACCACCGACCTCCACGGGGGCGGTGGGCGAGGAGGTGAGCTTCCCGTCCACCACCACGCCGCCGTCCACGTTCAGCTTGGTCGTGACGGTGCCGTCTTTGGTCAGGCTCAAGTAGCGCTCCGCGACCGCATCCAAGTTGACCCCGTCGATGCGTTCCTAAATAAGGTGAAGTTAGAATAGTTGGTGCACACTACACTCCCCTGCCGCCCGCCGTGGCGCGCATAGGCTGTCCCGCGGCACACGCCTGCCCGGCGGGCCTGCCTACCGCACCGCTCGCAGGGGCTCCCGCCGCGCACCCACCTTGACGCTGACTGCCGATTGGAAGTGCAAGTCGCCAAACTCCATCTCGGCCATGATGCGCGCAGGCTTGTCCCGCAGCCAGGCGTTTTCCATCAGCTTCTTCATACTCAGGCCGTTGATGTCGTGCTGCACCAAGGGCTCCTGGTCCATCAGCAGGTCGCCTGCAACACACGGCACAGTCAGGCACTCGTCGCGCGCTACGCGTCACGCCACTCGGGCTCGAGTACTCACCCTCCACGGCGAGATGTTGCTGCTGGTTGACGCTCGTGGGCGGCGGGTTGGCGAACGCACAGAGGTCCTTGAATTTCTCCCCCGACAGCGTGCCCTCCAAGGAGAGGCCCTGCGCCTCGAGGCCACCGGCGAACACCAAACGGCTCCGCACCTCCTGACTGAGCGCCCCGCGAGCAAGCAGCGCGTCGGCCAGGTCCACCCCGTCCACCGCACCGGCCGTGACGGGGCCGCGAGCGACCAAACCGCCCTCTGCAACCATACAGGAGTGACAGCAAGCTCGACTGTGTGCGGGAGACAGGGAAGGGGTTTGGGCCATGCTTACCGAACGAGACGGAGCCCAGGACTAGATTGGGGTCATCAATGCGAGCAACACTTTCGGCAAGGCGCGAGATGTCCACGTTGTTGACCTTGCCGGCGCGGACGCCAGCGCTGGCCAACACATTGCCGTGGATGGTCTGCGGTCCCCATAGAGTCTGGTCGCCGTCGAGCTCCAGCCAAGGTGCCGACCACTCCGCGTCAGTCATCCGGTCCAGCGTACCTGAAGGAACGACAACGTCACTGTAAAAACTGAAAGACTGGCAAATCAACGACAAAGTAAAGGACTCACCAATGAAAGTAAGATGAGCAACGGAAAGGGGCTGGTTAAGGGTGATGCCGCTAGGGAACTCGAAAACCTTCTCGGTCTCCTCGGGGTGCTTCGGCCGTGGCACGATGCCTGGTAGGTTTCCTCCCGTCGTAGCTGGGTCTACGTGGAGACTGTCTGCGTGCACGGTCTAGGAAAGGCAAACTCATGAGAAGCGTTGAACGAGTAAGTTGGTGACTGGTCGGTGGTCACCATGTGGTACGTAACGCACACCGAGCGCGCGCAGCACCCCAGGACCCACCTGAGCGAAGGTCTTGGGCCCGTCGATGACGGTCACCTCCCTGCTATCTTCAAAGACGGAATCCTTCAAAACGGTGCCGATGTTGACGCCGCCCAAGGTGCCATCAACAGCCAATTTCTTGACCGAAAGCGCGCCTTCCACCACCACGTCCTTGTCGATCCGGACGATTCCGTCGCGAGGTGCCTTCTGCGCGCGCTGCGCCCAGACGTCCTGCCACGACAACCCACCCAACATGGTCTGGTTGCTCCACGCCGCGGTCGTCTTCACGAACGGGAATTTCTTCAAGCCGTGAATCACTTGGTCACCCGTGGTCCGCAGCGACGTCACCGCCAAGTCGACCAGGTTCACGCCGTTCACTTCACCGTTCAGCACGGTCTTGTCGGTCACCGTAAGGCCGCCGTGGAACGAGACTGGCTGGGAGAGGTGCACCTCGATGTCCGGGCGGTCCTCTATCCAGGTCGAGGTTGGCACGCCGTTCAGGTTCTTCACTTCCAAGTTGGACTTCACCTCCAGATCCTTGATAACCACGTTGGGTGGGAGCGGACTGTCTAGATGCACGGCGTCCCTCAACACGTTTAAGAGAGTCAATCCCGACCCAGGGTCCACCACGTCCGTCGCATACACATTGCCACCAAGTATGTCAGATCGACCAGTAATCTGCAAACGAAAAAATTGTTTAGACGTGAGCACTTTTGCTTTTGAATGCGCACAATTTGCTCCACTGAGCGCCACTTGCCGTCACGTCGCCTGTGATAACCCTATCCTCCTGGATGACAGTAACCAGGTCCTCCTCCTCGGCGGGCAGGACGAGCCCGAGGACACGGCCGTGGATGCGCCCTTCTTCCGTGACGGTCATCCTCTGCAACTTCTTGGAGCCCGTGACGCTCTGCGCGCTGCCACCCGGGCCGTTCGTCAGCAGCAAGTCCAGGGAGCCGTCCTTTGCCACGTCGACGCCCACAAGCCGGTTGTACACCTGCGAAAAAGACGCGCACCAAGGAGTCGCAAACAGACCCAAAGCTCCCCCTGCGCTGCGTACGACGAACTCTAACAAACCTGCATCGTGTCCGCCTCGATGGGCCGCGTGAACTGCAAAGACCCGGAGACTGCCTCCAAGTCCTTGTCGATGCGAGCTACGTCTTCGATGCGGGACCCAGCAGCCGTGCGAGCTGACTTCACCTTGAGTCGCTCAAAGGAATGTTCACCTGCAAGCGGAGTGGATCAGGCGGCTGGTACTTCAAGGGGGTGCGGAACTGTCGGGCGGCGGACTCACCTGTGAGCACCTGGTCTCCACGGGTGCGCAACGCGTGCTGACTCACTCTCCTGATGTCCACGTCCCCAAAAAGGCCTGCCACATGGATGTCATTGACAGCCAGCGCCTGCAGGAAGCTGTCGCCGGCCTCTACGTCGGCATGGGGTGGAGTAGGCTGCGATACGTCCAAGCGCATGCCATTGACGTGCCCGTGAAGGATCAGCTTGTTCACCTGCCACTGCGTACTGGCGATGCCTAGCGGGGGAGCAACGAATACACAGTCAGGACAGTGCAGAAGGACAAGCAATGAGTGGACAAGTAGGCTGGCTTCATGATGAACTTACCCGATAGTCTTTGATCGCCGTCCTTGATGACGACGTTGTCGGGGTTGAAGCGCACGCCGTCGATGCTACCGCTCACGTTCAGCGCCCTCCGGATCACCAGCTCATCCACATCTAGGATGCCCATGATCGTCTTCGTGTCGACCAGGTTTACCAGTGGCGCCTCCTCGCCCAGCACACGCCTGAAGCACAAGGAGGGGGCCGTCAGCTCCCGGGGCTCACTCAAGCGCGTCACTCCCCAGAGATCGTACTCACTTGCTGACGAGGCCGCCGGGGACGATCGCGCTGGCGAGGTGAAGGGTAGTCAGGTGCAGATCCTGGTCGGTCCGGACCGCCCTGTGCACCAGGTCCTCGGCGTCCTCGCCGTTGAGTAGTCGCACGCTGGCCTGTCCGAATCTGCAGCCTCCCGACGGGCACATCACGGTGGCGTTATCCAGAAAAACTTGAGCTGGGTAAGAAATGAAAAGTTTAATTTTTAAAATACTCTTTGGCATGTTTGATCCAGGGTGCCAGCGACCTTGCTAGCTGATTCCTGACCGTCGACAAAGTTGTTTTCGTTCTTCTTGAGCGCGCGCCTTATGGTGTCATCTGCCTGTTCAAGTTCCTTGGTCCTATGGTACAGGTCAGTCGCGAGGTCGTTCGCCTCTTTCACATACGCGGGGTCGATTACTTGCGTCTGAAAACGGAAATAATTTGAAAGGATTAGAGGCCGTCCACTTCGGAATCTTCCAGAAAGTACGACCGTTTTTGATCGTAATTATTATTTACATTTCGGGAGCTTAGCGCCTGCAAGACTCGTGGTAGGCCACCCCACAGTACTCGCATGCACTGCAGGCAAGATGTTGCCTACCCATACGGCGCTATGAGAGCTTGCCGAACTTGGCAGGTCCCTAACGAAGAATGTCGGAAGAACTTTCTAGATTATCCCTTATCACGTCACGCTGTTTTCGGCACATCGAGGAGAAATATAAAAGGGGACCATTAACACCCCACCGAGGGGTACAGATTTCCACCACCACAAAAATCCAAAATTACGCGGAAAAGAATTGAGAGCCAAATATCGCATATCTTGATGCGTATTCTCGTTCGATGCTTTAAACTATCTACGTAGGACACGTGAAAAAAGTTACGACCACAAAAGCTGACAAAAGCAACTAAAACTAAAAACTTGACATTTAAAAAAAATTGACAGTACATGCCCCAAAACACGAACTTAAAGATGGAAATAAAATACCTTAAAGTTTCTCGATATCGGGGCAAGCTAAACCAAGACCCTGGTCCTAAATTTGTGTCGTCTTGCTTCTACGATCCGTTCCTTGCGGTGAAAACTTTTTTAAAGCCCGAAAATGAGACCAAGTTCGCGCACTGCACCCCTCCTCCACGACGTCACGGTACGTCACACATGACCGCGACCCCCCTCTCCCCCTCAGCGCGTGACGTAACATGTGGACCAACCCTTAATAAGCAGGGAATCAAACATCGATCGCAACGGGACCGACACGAGGATAACTCACCGCGTTGACGGTCACAACCTTGATGGTGCTGTCCGACTCGAAGGTGACAGAGTTGATCTCCACCACGGGGCTGTCCCACTTGGGCGCGCTCCGCACCCTCTGCATCAGCGTGTCCACGGAGTAACCGTCGAGCTTCACCATCTCCCCTTCACACCAGCGGTGGAGCTCGAGGTACAGTTCGTCGAGTGGCGCGCTCAGCTCGAACCGCAGAGAGTACACGTTCACCTGCGCTCCGTCGTGCTGCTTGCTCGCAACCACTGCAATCACAACACCATAATAGTATTTGTACATATCTCAGGGATATTTCACGACATTTACTCCAACTATTCTAGGTAGTTATTTAACTTTCCGAAGGAACATGGACACACTGAAAAGGGTGCCCACACCCCATCGCTCAATAAACGCATCAATAAAGTAGCCAATTTCCAAACCACACGTTTTTAGGGGTCTCTCACCGGCGAGCATTTCCGACTCGAAGACGACGGCGCGTAGTGAGGTGACCGGACCAGTCGCTACTCGTTGCTGCTGGAACCTCCAGCCGTCGTACTGGTACGCCAGGATCCCGTGCGCGTCAGCTCCCAGCAGGACCGTCTCGCCCCGGGGGCCCTGGAAGGGTGTCCACAGCGAGGCCCCCGTCAGCCGGAAGCTCTGGAAGGGCACGAAGAAGCCCTCCGACCACTTGTACAGCACCGAGTTGGTATCCAAGTTCCGGACTTTGTCGGGTCCTGAAAACAGGGGAGATAAGGGTGAGAATTTACAGCCAAGTCGTACAGGTCGTACCCGTATCCAGAGTTCAGTATCCTTACCTTCATAAAATGCGTTGGCGATGACGAGGAAGTAGTCCTGACCCCGGGTGCGATTCATTGTGAAGAAGGCGACATCCACAGCGGCGTGAGTGCGGAGCCGCTGGTGCACCACGAACTGCCCCCTCACCATGTCGAAGCGATAGATTGTGGAGTCGATGTTTGTCTCGTCTGAAAGAAGAGAGATTATTTAAACTAGTCTCCTCATATTCCTCATAAAGTAGGCACAGCATGCATCACTCCCTTACACTGGTCATTGATGTGGTTGACGACAGCCAGGTACTGGTTGGAGCCGATGGTGAAGGCGGTCACGGCCTTGGCCCCGCTGGTGGGCAGGCGTTGTATGATATCAAGGTGCTCCCCGTACCATTTGTACACAAGCGTGTCGGCCGAAAACGAGAAGACGCCCGACGCGTTGGTGAACTCAGTGGTCACAGCAAGGTAGTGCGCGCCCGAATACTCCCTGCGGGCGATTACGATATTAACAAGGACGAGCAAACAAACTAGGACAAACAATTATTCACCCCACAAATAAGGAAAACAATCGGAGCAAAGTTAAACTTGTTGGATGGGTCGTACGGTACCAGAAGGCCAAGTCGCTGGGGAAGGTGGTCTCGAGTGTTTCGACGGCCACGAGAGTCCGGCCATTGAGAGACAAACGGTACAGGATGGACCCGCCCTGTGGCTTGTCGCGGTGCTGCGCCATCCTCTCGGACGCCACCAAGTACACCCAGCCCTCGATCTCCTGCACCGCCAGGGCCGACGCCCCGAACGCGGGGACGCGCGTTTGATACAGGAACCGATTGCCCTGCAAAGCATTGCAGAGGGGGTGAGCGCCAGTTCAGCAATCCGTGTTAAATAGAAGACTGTTAGAATGACCGTCCGAAAAAGAAGTGATTACTCATTGATTCGCTCACCATCAACTTGTACAAGACCAGGGCGTTCGCCAAAGAAGTCTGCGGGTGCTCGCCGTCCGCCTCGAGTGCAGCGGCATACCAAGCTTTGACGCCGGCCTCCACGCGCGGAAAGAGCACCAAGTCGTTGGGGAACTTGGCGGGGATCGTGAAGCGTTCCACTAGCGGCGTCCTGAGTAGGTAAACACCTGTGGACAGAGCCCGCCTCCAGTTCAACACGCCCACCTCACCCTCGTCGCTCGCGCTGAGAAGTGCGTTCGAAATACCTTGCGGGTCCTTGGTGAGCGCTGACAGACGGTCGGTGGGCAGGTGCCGCTTGCCACGGCCCGCGACCGCTCGCGGAGCATCGTCGGCGTCCTCGTCCGCACTCCCGGACGTGAGGGGCAGCGAGTTCATGCCGTGCGTCCGCTGGACGAGCGACAGGTACTCGGAGACGCGCCATGACCAGTCTTCGCCTGCGAGGACATGAACCTCGTGAGGGACTTATGGGCAGACGCACCGGAGGAGTCAAAGTGCCGTGCCGTTGTACTCACCCGCGTCGCTGATGGCGCTCACTTCGTCCGCGAGGAACGCCGTGTCCGCCAGGACGTAGCTCAGCGGCAGGCTGTTGGAGGACATCGTCGGCGACGCGGCAGCGAGCACCGCCAAAGAGGCGAGAGCCACCGCGGTCGCCAGGCTGGCGACGGGGACCTCCGTGCGCGGCATGACGTCGCCGTCTGGCCGGGCCTGCCGGTGAAGGAGTGGAACAGTCAATGAATACCCTGCCCGATCTCTACGCGCACAAGGACAACAAACGGCGCCCTCGCACCGCTCACCTGAGGAGGGAGGCAGGTGAAGTCAGCGTCGGTGGACGCCGGACGACTGACCCGCCAGAGCGCCGGCTGCTGACCACCTCGCCAAAGGCTGCGTCAGCGAACGGCACTCCGGCTGCGTCCACAGCGATGGGAGGGGGCGGGGCGGGGAGGAGTGTGCAGTGCACGGGGAAGCAAGGACAAGTAGAACACCTTTTCGTGTATGCTATCTTACAATAGACTGTCAATAGTGTACTTCGGCTATACGCTAAATGTATATGTTCGAGCTAAACTTCAACCGTTGTATCGTTTTGTACGAATTTGTGCACAGAAATGTATGATTTCGCACAGAGAACTGCATGAAAGAGCTCAAATTCTCGCTAAAATGAAATTCGTGCGAAAAAAAATACAATGACACTTTTAGTGTGTACCGGACCGGAGGAAGAAGAACGGCGGGTAAAATATTAGGGTTTATGATTGGCCCAGCCTTTACCCCCACTGCCCCGCGCGACGCGGATGTGGAAAGCCCTCCACCAATTACCATTGCACAAATTACTTTTTTCAAAGAAACAAGGGGGGGGGGGCATATATACTATCGCTGAGAGCAAACCGCAACCTCGAGGGGACAGGCGCGGTTCAAGGCCCTTCAGATTGGGGGGGGGGGGGG
>NW_026267208.1:728609-731192 GCF_000697945.3 Frankliniella occidentalis | reverse complement strand
GGGGGAATACAAATGAGAAGAGTGCGACGCATGCCCTGCAGGACGAAGGGGTACTTGAACCCACGGATGTCGTGGGGATTTCCGTCCAGCATCGCATGACGGAGTATTTGGGGGGGGGGGGTAACCAATGACCACGTGGTGTCCGGAGCTGAAAACCAGGCCCGAGGCCCGACCCGGTCCCCCTAACAGCCAGAGCAGACGGACAAACAGTAGTCCGAATTCTTCGGGCCTCTATCCGAATCGTCCTGCGTCAGCGTGTTCGTCCAATTGGACATAACCGGGCAGACGACACACTCGGCGGTGGCCAGGTTGTGACAAACCAAGAGACTCCTGGCCACGGTCTCGTGGTGCTGGAGAGCAGGACAACCGTGGACAATCCTCTCCTACTAGGACGATGAAACGAACATAGCGCCGGCCGACTGGCGGAAGTGCAACGTTTGAGCAGTAAGAAGAGCTGAGTGAAACCTCGCAAAACCCTGCCACTTGCTGGTCGTCCAAACCCGGTGCCTGATCGGCCCCATTTTCCACACAATATGGTACGGTGTCACAACCCGTTTATTTACCGACCCCACGTTTTTCTTTAATTTCCCTCTCTATCCGTAAATAAACAACTTGATGATACATCCAAACCCCTCCTCCACGATGAGCTCGGCTAGTCTCCTCGCTCACTCGACGGCACACAATTTCATTTTCTACCAAGCTAGTACGTCATGGAATGCAATACATAACACGGGTGGGGCGCTGAGGCTGAGAGCCATACGAGATCACGTTGTTCTACGCATTCGCGCCGCATTTCTATCTACATAGACCCGTAGGACGAGAAGAATTGCTCCGGGAGGGGGTTCCGTCGACTCGCGCAATGAACGTCACGGCAATGAAGGCGCCTGCGACGCGCTGGGTAGGCCGACCCGCCGCACACCTGTGTGAAGCCGGCGGGCGGCCCGCCGGAGAGCACGCTACTGCGCGGGGGCTACAGGTTACACTGCGGACAAGAAAATGTTTGGCGTGCCCTCGCGTTACCTCGAAGGGACAGGTCGCCGTTGGGGCGATACTCATGTGGTATGTGCTTGGTCCTAGTTTGTAGCCGTATTTAACACACCTTACGGCCGGGAATGATCACTGAAATCCAGTCTGCGATAATTTTGTGTGCTGATTTTTTTCCGACAACATTAGTCGATTCCCAAGATTTTTCGAATTATAACTTTTTCTCGGAGAAAAAGGAATGTGCGATAAAAGTACGAAAAGATATTAATCGCAAAAATAAATTATCAGAAGTTTCTGTGAATCACGGGTAAAATTCCGTGTTTACAGTGTATTTATTGATAGAGTTTTGTTTTAAAGTTATCGCTACACGAGCCTCAGCGGCCCCGGTAGAGCAGAACAGAACACGTGTGAACAGCAGCATGATGGTCGCGTAAACACAGCATATCCCATTCGATCTCTGAATTTAGAGCCTTGGCAGCTTGATAATAACGTTGGAGAAGCGGCCGGCCCGTTGGTTGACTGTGAAAAGTCCGGCAGCCAATGAACGACTCTGCGGGGCAGCTTCTTTACAAGCAAATATCAAAGAGTCTCACTAAAACTTTAATGTTTCCGAATTCGTATGCATTTGCGCTCGAGGCAACGCCGACGCTCATAAAATGGACATAGTCGAAAGAATAATTTTAGCAAACAAGAAAAACACAATGTCGTTTTGGCTTGGGCATCATACGGATCGACTTGCTCCTTGAAAAGTCAAATCAAGTGATAAAAAAGCAAAAACAACAACTTTAAAATGTACCCGATTGGAGAAAGCCTGTATAGCGAGCTGTACAGTCTCACAGTGCGTCTACGTTTTTAAAAAGAAATATCTCTAATTAGTGCTATATGAGGCGCCTCCCACCACAGGAACCGACTCTACCGTCATCATTTCCGGACTCTGTCTCAATGACTTTTTTTAAATGACCTTTTTTGCACTTGGTTTGATATTTTAAGGTGCAAGTCGATCCGAGTGACACCCGAGAGAAATCGACAATTTTGTTTTTGGACCACCGCCCTACCAGGAGAGTGCTGCGCCCCTTTGTCAGCCTCCTTATCACTTCAATCGGAAGGCTCGAACCCGGTCGGTAAAGGTGACTCCGCACAGCGCTATGTCCTCGTCGCCTTGCCTTGCCATGGCATAAGTTGGGAGAGAGGACGGGGGAGAGAAGACTAGCCCACTGTACGGATGCGGAATCACCCCGCAGCTGCTGCTGCTCCTGCTGGTTGTGGTCGTGGTAATGGCGGTGGTGGTGTTGTGGTGGTCGTCGTCGTGACCAAGCTGGATTCTTGTTTAATCTCGAAGAAAGCCCCCTAAACACAAAGTGTCTTGAGGAAGATTCCGCTCACCTCTACGGTCAGGGGGGGCAAGCGATGCGGGCGAGGGGTTTGCAGGCCTGGCCGGTCTCGGTCTGCGCTGGGCTGGGCCGGGCTGGGCTGGCGCGGGCAGGGGTCGCGCGTCGGACAGAGCGGGGCGGACGCGGCTCCGGGCGGGCACAGAATGGACCGCGACAGCGGCCCGAGACGGGAGCACGGAGTCACTCGCCCTGGGCCGGCTGCTGAACG
>NW_026267208.1:715887-728559 GCF_000697945.3 Frankliniella occidentalis | reverse complement strand
CTACTGGGATTTTGTAACGCTACGTACCCCATTGTCTCTAACGACCCGCCTGAAATGTATGCAATTTGTGCTACAAAGCCCCTGTAGGTAAGCAAACTACAGACCACAGCCCATCGCCCCCCCCCCCTGTCGCCACCCCCTATACCGCGCCTGACGCGGGGGGGGGGGGGGGATCGGCAGGAAGTCGACGTTGATTTTATGTCTCTTGGTCACCTTCGTGTGTGCTGAAGGACTAGGGCGGCACGACCGTCACCCCTTTTTTTATTACTGTTTTTCGTGTTTTATTTTTAATAACCGTTGCGTTGTGTTTCTGGTGAGACGGGTATTTGCGAGCCGCTCTAAGCTGGAAAAGAGTATCCATCGACATCACTCGGTGCAGAACATCTTATGTGGGATCTTAAACACCGGCGCCGTCTGTTCAGTGGAATTCCCCGCGGTAGGTTCCGCCTCCGTCGCACAGGGCTACTTGAAAATGTCCTAAAAGCCACCCTAAAACTTTTTCTTGTTTGATTGTCTGGTCTGGCCGTCACCGCACCGAATCCCTCCTGCAGCATCCACCTCCGCACACGTAAAGGAGAAAGTAAAGAGCAAAACACACAAAACAGTAAAGGTTAAACCTGCAAACAGAATTTACTGGCCGAAAGATTTCTCATAGGCAGCTGTGAGCGAATCTCTGCCTGCTACCCGTATCGATCTACGACGATCGACCAACAACATTCTTATGTCAGCTGTGTGCCGTTGCGCAGACATTGTCTGTCTAATTTTTATCTCTCTTGGATATTTTTAACTCAATTTTCCGCTACTCCAAACATTATCATGGTAAGATTCTGGAGCTTTTCCCCACAGAACTTGCTGATTTTCAGGGAAAATCGTTGAGGCCTTCCTACAGAAGAAACTCCCCCTGTCTGGTTCCTATCTAACCCCTTATCTCTACTTGTCATTTCGTGATCTAAACTATATCGTGTCTGCATTATTTTTGCTTGTGTTGTGGGTTTATTGCCCCTTGACCGCACTGGTTCTGCCACACTCTTGATTCTTGGTGACGTTCCTCACTAGATTTTTGCTTAGTATGTTCGTTCTGTTGAAGCCTTCTGGCTTCCCTCTTCAATTCTGAACAAAACTAAAGTGTTTTGAGTGGCATATCCACAATTCTTTAATTCAGTGCTCTATTGTTTCAAGTTTGATGTTGTTCCCTGTCTCTCTGATAACTTTTCAATTATTTTCTCCTTTTAAGAGTTGCAACCCTAACCTTAGTTATTGTTGAAATTTCTTCATAACTACCTCTAAATTTTTATTACAATATCTGCTTGAAATTAATTTAATTTGTTTTGCATTTTTGTACTTCATCCTCATTTCTTTGTGTCTATCTATTAGTCCTTCACTGAGAAAATCGGCCAGCTCATGCAGCGACCTGGTCAGGATGCTATTCCCAATGATGATGTACCATGGTGGATGAAGTACGCTGGGAGAGGTCTTGGAACTGTAGGAGGAGGAAGTAAGTTTTGCTAACTAGTATCCACTGCTATTTAATTATAGGTTAAGTTTGTACCATTTACATAGGAATAATTTTTTTTATCTCTTGCAGTTGCCATCTTTTTGGGCATATGGGCAGCCACTGGAATCCTCTTTGCACAAATAGACTGCCTCATAGCTGGCATTTGGCAAATGTATGTTGTTAAATAAATTCTATTAGTCTGGATTTATTACTTCCAGAAGAATCAAGAATATTCTGTTTTTATTATTTTTAATCTCAATCTGTGTTGTAATTTACAGGCTAGCCGGCTTTCTTGTCATTGTTATTGAAGCACCTTGCTGCTGCATGTTTCTTGACTTTGTGCAAAGTGCAAGCGATTTCATGGAACAAAAGCCATATTATTACCGGGGTGCATTGTACATTGTGTAAGTGTTTGTCGAATGGTTCAGTTTGAGCAGGGGTCATGGATAAAAACAGTGCTAGTCAGAGCAAGAGTGACAGACTCAACCCACAAGAGTGAGAGAGTGCGATTGACAACACCCTGAGTTAGAGCAAATAGAAAATATAATTCTTAAGCTTCAAAGTTTTTTGTCTAACATTTTGTTTTATCTGCAGGATTTCTTTGCCAGCAGTTGTTCTGTGTCTTTCATTGAGCACGATCTTTGGCAGTGGTCTTATTTTTGGCACCGGTGTCATCTATGGAATGATGTCTCTTGGTAAAAAGTGAGTATTATCTATCTATTTGTGACTTTTTAAGATTTTATACTCTTCATCAACATTTCCCACAGTATTTCTTAGTACATGAAAAATCTCATGCCTCAACTGGTCAGTAGTTTGTAAACAAACTATTACTACACTTACTACACTCCACTAACAGAACAATTTTCATCTTGCCACTTAACAGGAATTGGGTTATTGTAGAATTATGATTCACAATTACCTTAAGCTACTTTTCCCTAATACTAATAAATGCTTTATGAAGAGCTTGTGCTGTGGTTGTGGGTCTAAATGTTTTTACACACTAATCTTGTATCATAACTAACACTTTTTGTCTGTGTGTTGTTGTGTGTTTGTGTTGACAAGTATGATTGGGTGCTATCTTTAACATGTGTGTGTCTGCTCCATGGCAGAGGGTCTCGTCAAGACATGGCTGCAATGGCCTCCCCGACGGGTAGTGTCCCTCAACCTGTGGACCAAAAGACTACACTCATGGAGGATCCTGATGTTTGGCGTCCTTAAATGGGCTCCTCATCTTTGTGCCAAAGCGCAGAGGTGCCCGTGAGGCAATTAACCTTTTTGTTTCTTGTGTGAACATCTTTTAGCATGAGAGCATGATTTGAAATTTTGTATCTGTAATTAGGAAGTATGCTGAGTTTTTTGTTTGTAATTTTCTGTTTGAAACACTTTTTAAATTGAAAGGCAATGTCATTTAACCATGCCTTTTCAATTTCAAGCTTTTTTTTTTGTTTTTCCTTGTAAACTTTTATCAAAGATTAGATTAACTTCCAAGGGGTGGTTAGTGGTTTCTGTCAGTCATGAGCATATAAATTTCTATTTTTAAATTTTTTTGAAAGTAATTTTTCTGAAGTGTATGAATGTGTCTGGTAGAACATTGACCTACGCACCATTGAGGTCCTTGCCATCCTACTTCCTTTATTGCTTGACTTACTTGAAAGTTCTAAAAATATTTCTTGCTTATGGTTTCTTCACACTAGACTAATTTTTTTCAAGCTATACTTTTAGTAGCCTAGCCTAGGTCATTAGATGGTATAGTCTCCACTTTGGAAAAGTGACACTTTTGAAGGAATTTTGCTGTTGCTGCTCTCAGTCATCACGAATGTTGACTTCTGACGCCTTCTGCTATATGATTTTGCTATAGTTTCGGCTCGCTACGCTTTCAATTTTAATTTTCATTATGTTTGATGTTTTCTTGATCTGTTGATCCTTCAAACGTAATAATTTAAAATTATTTTTCCCAGGAGATATTTTTAACATGAATATGTGGAGTACATTAAAACTTTCTCCACCAAAATTTTTTACAATCTGCCCTTTAAATTGATTTATTTTTTAAAACTGGAATGACTAAATGTCTGCTTCATCAGCCCCACATTTGCTTGTTCTATGGGGAGACAGTAAAAAAATTTCTTTGCTTTCTGTGCATGTCAACAATTTGACTTCTAAGATCTGATGTGAGCCAATACTGATTTTTACACAAAAAAACACTTTTATGGAAAATCTGTCTTTTTAAAGTTTATTTTCTTTTAAACTTGTTTTTGATCAGCAAATGATTAGATACTTTAGTCAAGTCGTACAGTAGTTCTGTTAATATGTAGCTTTAGTAGTATGACTACTTCATCAAATGAAAGCGCTGTCTTTGTGTGAGTGAGTGTGTGTGTGTCTGTGTCTGTGTCTGTGTCTGTGTCTGTGTCTGTCTGTGTCTGTGTCTGTGTCTTCAAGAGACAGATCACATACTCTCTTATTTATTAGCTAGTTCGATTCGGAAGCTTCTTTGATTGGCTGGAAAATCTGTTGTTTGTGCACTAGTAGTTCTACTCACTTGATACCTTTCAAAGAGTTATGTAGCTGCTTTCATATCTAATCTTATGATATTTACTTTTTGCAGGGCTTCTGCAGAAGAAATGAGAACAAAGGCAGCAGCAGGTGTGGATGCTGGACCAGGTGGAGTGGCACCAGATGTGCAGTCGCACATGAAATCATCGCTAGTAGATAATGCACAGCCTGTTGCGTTTACTGGCTCCCCGTATGACAGCAATGTATAACTGCATGCTCAAAGTTGTAATAATTGAACAAAGCCCTTATTTATTTCTGTGACCCTTGCATTTAGGTACCTTTGAACGGTAATATGGTAAAAGATTAAATTAATGTAATATGCTTGACGGTTGTTATGCTGTGTTGATTAAATGCATCAATTGAGAATGCGGTTATGCTGTGCTAGAAAACTGTCAACTGTGAGTCATTTTGTAGGAAACTGCAGAGGTTTGTTTGGTAGTATCTTTTAAGAAACTAAGGATGATTGAGTCATTATGTACGTAAACTTTCTTAGCGGATTTGCATCTACAATGGTATTAAAAACCTTTGTAGATGGAGCACATTCCAAAGTTAGGGTGTGAATGTGTGTGCTTGTTTTGCTTATGTATAATGTACATGAGAAGGAAATAGGATAGTAATTATTAGGAAGTATTAAAATACGAGCGGCAAGTTTTAAAAATACATGTATTTGGAGGTACTCTGGCTTAATCTTATCCAGACTTGTTAAACTCCCTAGTTGTACATGTTTCAAATTCATATTTTATCTTGTAACTGTGTGTTGTATAGTAGGCCCAAGTGTCCCCAGAAAGTCATGTACAATTTTTCTGCTTAATGCAGTGGATCTTTACATTATCAAGGTCATAATCGAATTAGTGTGGTTAAGATATATAACTGATTGTTTAGCAGAGGTATGTGTGCAGCTGAAACTTATTGTTTAGCAAAGTCTAAGTTTAATTATCTAATTATTAATTATTCCTGTCTTGTTTCAGATAACATATTTAATTATGTACTGTTCAATTTGTGAATGTGACTGAAGCTTTTAGAATGTTATGTATAGTTTGGACTATTCCTTTTTAATTTTATTTTGATTGAAAGCTGTTCCCCATGAAGTGTTGTTGAAGCAAGGCTTACATATTTATGTGTCATTCACACTGTTTTTGCTCACCTTAGTGTATTCTGTAGTTTATGGCAATAACTTTCCATTATTCCTTAACTTCATATCACTTCAAAATTATTGTTGCTATTTTTTTCCAAAGTCTTGCCAAAGCTTCAACACTCCAATTGTTATTGTTTTCTCTACATTCTTCCAAGTATTAGTTATACCTTCCAACATATTCCCTTCACCTGCATCCCTGTTCCTTTTTATTTTGGTGATGCACAGTATACCTCTAATTTTTAATAACTTTTTTTTGAATATTCATGGAACTACGTTCTACTTCCTATTTGTACATCCTCTTCTCTATTCACTGAAAAGATGCTTTCATTTTATCCATTTTCCCATTTTGGACACAAGGTACTTATTTGTGAGTTCCTTGAGAAAATGTGATCATGTTCTAGGTTTATGAGAATTTTATTTCATGTCTTCGCTGCAGTTCTAACAGTTAACGTTGTATAGTACTATTGTAAAAATCAAGCTGGTAGAATGCATTACATTCAACAGCTTTTTACATGTTGAGTCCCATATGACCACACGTATGGCCGCAGTAGCATGTAAAAGGGGACCCCCCTGGGACTCAACGTGTTATTAGGACAAACTTTGTCTTAAAATACTGCATACTATTGGGTGGGTTAATCACTAAGCTGATGTGGTTTTAATTTGTTTTCTTTCTAATGTTACGTTTAAAATTTCTATCATATTCATGTTCTCAGTTTTAATAGACTCCTCTGTGAATGTCTTCCCTATTCTGTTTTAGCTGGGGCTCCCATTCAACAACAAATGCGAATTTTTTTGAAAAGGGAAGCTTTTGAAGCCAAACTACTTTTTTTCCCTCTTTGTCTGTCATTGGAGTATTTCAGATACTTTTAGAGGCTGATTGGTTTTTGTATGTTTAAGATTTGTTTGTAATGGAGGAAAATTCTTACCTACCAAATGTAGTCAACTAAACCTTATGTTTTTTTATTTTAGAATTGTAAAATTTCAATTTCAGCCAAACATCAATTCTTAGACCTACAGTACTTTAAGAAGCATCAAAAGTTCACAGTATTAATTAATCTAACTCTCCAATGTTTAAACATCACTCAAAATTCAATTCAGTTATTCTCAGTATTTTTGAGAAAATTGTAATGTTCATTTTAGATGGCTTCCCTAGGTCAAATGCCTTCAAACCCTTTTCAAGTAGAGTATCGGTACCTTAGAGGCTAGCAACCGTATCTAGAGGGACTATTCCGATTCCAAATTTGACAAATCGTAAAGTTACATAGTTGTAGGCTCTCAGTTTTACTTCACTGTTTACTTCTGTGTCAGATTGTGTCTCATTCCCCATAAAACATCAACTTTTTTTTAACCAAAAGGTTTCTTTTCGACTTTGAGTGGAAAAGGAATTGTTAATTGTTTTTACTTGATTTCTTGAGGCATGTGAGTAACCATCAAATACAGACTGATGAAGCCTATTTACTTGTGTCCTTGTTTCTTCAAATCTTTGTCTATATATCCACTTCATACCATTTTGTGTAGACTCTTTTTGTTTTGCCTCCCAATTTTTTTTTTAGGCTACTATAATTAATATGTAGTCAAACTTGAGTCTTAAATCACTAGCGCAAAACATATCATGTTATGTGAATTGACTAGCTGCTCTGCTTCTATAATATTTCATAAATCTAATGTGTGTGGTTATGACTGTTTTGTTTACATTTGAGTGGGAAATTAATTACTGTTGTATGTGAGCCTCTGCTCACAAGTGTCTAGGTATTTTGTGTTTGATTTTTGGCGGTTCAGAGCACCACAATTGAAGCAGAATGTTGTCACACAAAGATAGAAGTAATTATGCCCGTTTTCCCAAACCTCCAATTTTGAACTGCCACACAGTTCTACATGAAAATTTATCACAAATTTAGACAGGTAGACCTTCTTAGTGATCAGTATAAAACTTGTACTTTGTTCATAAAATCATTTCTTCATAACAAAATTTATTTTTTTGGAACAAATTATTATTTTTTTTATTTTCACAAAAAATAAAGGTTTAGTAAATTGGGGATTTGGATTTGTACTGCTGCTGCTGGTTGATTTTGTCAGTGGAGAAAAACTGAGTTTGCGTGGCATAAATATTGCTGCTAGACATCTTCCTTAAGTGACAAGGTACATTCAGAAATATTTTCCCGTTCCTTGTTTCTAAATTTATTGAATTTTCAGTCAGGTAAATTGAGGGCCACTAGGTAAATTGTATTACCTAGAAAATAATATACTGTATTAGCTCGTACAAGAGCGAAGCCTCATTGTTTTATTTGAGGAACAATGTATGAATTGATATCCTTGTTTTAATATTGTGGAAAGGGATATGAGGAGGATTGGGATAGGGATACTCCATAATAAGAAAGTTTCAAACCCCCTTTATCATGTTATTAGTATTCATCTGATGTTTCAGTATATTAAATGCACAACTGGAGGTTAAAAGAAAATAAGGAACACCTTTCCCCATGGCTGTAAAGCTTTATTTATGCCACATATTGAAGAAAGTTGACATCAATATGGCTGTGTTTCTGGGAAATGATCTTCAGTTTGTCAATTATCAGCCTTCATTCTTTTGAGACTGTTTTGTCAACTGAATAAACAAAAAAGTAGAATAAAACACAGGTCATATTAACATTTATTAATTTCCTTTTCCCATCACTACAGTTAGGAGCTTAGTGTTGAACAGTTAAAATTATTAACTTTATCAGTATCACAGCCTTACATGGTCATACAATATCCGCAGCACTCACAACTTACATTGCTTTTCTTACTCTACAAATTAATCGACAAGTCCATGGTGCTGTACCTGGTCTGGCATCCTGCGAATGCACCATTAAAACATTGCATAGGTCCCCCGGGACCCCGGTCCCGTCAGCTTTCTAATCAGCCCTTCTTTCTGTACTTGCCAGCTTGCACGCCCGCTTTGCACGGAGGACACAGTCTATGTCCTCCGTGCCTTGCACCGCTACAGTGTTTTCAGGACTGGACTGCTCTGCGCTGCATGCTTCTCCTCCGAGAGGCCCTCTCCTCTCTCTGACGTACCGGACTTGCTCTCCTGTCTCTCTGAGCGCCCCACCAAGGCGCACCCTAATTGTTCACTAATGAAGCAAATTACAAACACTAATGCATTGCCTACACTGTAAATCCGGGGTGTCCAGCAGGTAGGCGACAAAGTCGCCTGACCCACAAAACTAGGTGACTTATGTCGACTTTCCGCTGGACACCTTCTGCTGTTCTTCCGGGTAATTGCATTGTATGAGTTCAGAGGAATTCCACCCATTGTGCCCATGCGATTGTCCGGAAGACCGGAAGGTGTCCAGCAGAAAGTCGACATAAGTCGCCTAGTTTTGCGGGTCGGGCGACTTTGTCGCCTACAAGCTGGACCGAGCTGGACACCCCGGATTTACAGTGTACCTTCCATCTTCCCCGGCGAGCCGCGCAGGCCATTTATGAATATTGGCTGTGAAGAATAGCTCTCATGCCACGTAACTTCATTACTTCATTAAAGAAAACAAAAGAAAACATTGTGTACGCAACATTCACAAACTTGACAAAATTATATCACAGATGAAGCCTTGATTTAGTCTTACAAGTGACAGTGGTTTTATCTCACGGTCGTAAGGGGCTGCTGGAGTTGCTGCAGCTCCACCTCGGTCTTGTTCGCCGTGCAGAGTTCCTCTCCCCGGTCCACACAACGCCGCATTCTGCGGGTCGCCAGGACGCCGAAGAGGGCGGCGAGCAGCGGCAAGGCGTACTTGAAACCGGTCTCGCACCAGCGCAGGGTGAAGGTGGCGTGCCAGGTGCGTCGAAAGGTCCAGGGGTCGTACTGGTCGATGATCTGCAGGGAGCGGAACGGGAGTGAGGTTCGATCGAGATCGAGTCGGGTGTTGCCGGATGGGGAGCTGAGTGGGTGGGGATCAGTGGTGGGCGCCGAACCCTTTGGTCTTCCCTTGTGCCGGATGTATCAGAGTGGACGCTGCACTGTTACGAAACCGCGGGGGCTATGGCGCCTTACACGGGCGAAGGGAGTAGGCTAGGCTACCCCGCAACACTGCAGCGTCCGCCCCGATACGCACAGTGAAGTAATTTATTTTTCGTAATACAAAACTAAGGGCCCCTCCCCGCATGTACAGGCGCCCATTCTTGTTTTAGTATAAACTACGTCTAAATTAAGACCACAATGCGTCACGATCGTTTCGTCGCCCGTCACACTTATCCCCATCCGCCCTGCCCAACTAGCGGGTAAGGGCTACGCCGTAGCCGCTACGGCTATAGTAGACCGGACAGACCGGACAAATACCGACTCACTCACCGACTCGAACCACATGTTGGGAAGAATCGTGCCGTCCTCGAACGCGTCGAGGTAGTTGCCGACAAGCGGCGCTTTCCGCACCATCATGTTGGCTTGGATCCGGACCGCGCAGCCGAGGTTCAGCCCCAGTTGCTAAACAGGGCGAGCATGGAAGTGATTATAGTATCTCGCTGCGAACAAGAGCTCCGTGAGCGTGGGTGCGAGGGTGGGTACGGTACTCACGGGGTGCAGGTCCAGGTAGAGCTGGTGTTTGTCCTTCTCGGGCTCGCCAACGCCCTCGACCATCTGGCGCAGCTTGGGGTCCCCCTGGTAGAACCGCGGGAAGGACACGAACACCGGTGCGTCTGTGGACCAAACGAGCGTTTAGGGCGTGTCGCGGCATCGGCGGCATCGGCCAGCCGGAGGTGGCGGTGAGCGGCGTGAGCGCGGACTTACTCTCGAAGCAGGGCGCGTTGGGGAACACACCCGACGGCCACTCGCCGAAGTAGCGCGGGGTGAAGCACGCGTTCTCCGGGTTGTCTCGGGCGTTGTGTAGGAAGTCGGCCGGCGGGGTGTAGCGGTAGGCGGGCAGGACGCCCATGGCCAACCGCTCCTCCTGGAAGTCCAGGTTGATGCGGCGGCACAGGTCCACGTGGTAGAGGTGCAGGCGCTCTCGCGCCCACAGCGGGCCCTGGTAGATGGCTCCGATGGCGCCGTCGATGCGGTTGCACTCGGGCTCGGCCCACGCGCCCAGGTCGGGCTTGCCGTCCAGCGCGACCACCACGTCGATCTCCGAGTGGTTGCGCGTGCCGGTCTGGATCGTGTACTCGTGCGCGTTCACCCCGCTCCGCTGCGGAATCGACACCCGGTCAGGACGAGAGGACAGCGGGGGATTCCCATCACCCAGCTCGTTCACCCCATCCCGGTGCGACACTGTCGCCGTCGGCGGTCACGACGAGATAACACCCCCTCTTAAACCTGTTTATTATATTTCAGCGCGTTTGGTTTTATTCCAGGGCCGGCACGGTAGGGCTGGATGGTGAACCGGTTTCAGCCCAGCCCCGCGTTGCCCGGCTCGACCCGGCCGGCGGGAGCGTGGAGCCCCTGCGCGCGAGCGCCTAGGCCGGCCCGCACTGCATGCGTGCACCAGCTAGTGCGAGGTGGCCTACCCCGCAGGCGCTCTCCTCGCTCCACTGCCCGAGCCGCCCGTCTCCCGCTGCCGCATACGTACCGACGTCAGCATGCCGAGCCTGGGCAGCTTGGTCCCGATCATGTCCAAGGCGCCCTGCGCCGCGTCGTACAGCTTGTCGTTGTAGCCGAAGAGGTATTCGCTGACGCGCAGGGTCTCGAACGCGCCCTTGTCGACGTCGAGCGCCCAGATGGCGCTGCGGAGCGCCAGTTGAGCCGCGAAGCCCTTGTCGCGCACCAGCGAGATGCCCGTCTGGAGGCAGATCAGATCCATCAGCACGAACCAGCATACATCAGTCGGAGCGTACCCGTCAGCGCGTACCAGCACACACCAGTCGGCCAGTCGGAGCGTACCCGTCGCAGCACGTACCAGCATGGTGCCAGCACACACCAGTCGCAGCCTATCCGTCCTATCCGTAATCGCCGCATACCCGTACCGGTGCGTGCTTGCTAGCTAACGCCATGACCAGGCTCGACTCACCAGCAGCGGCACGTTGGGTACCACGAAGACGTCTTCCTCCGTCCCGACGGACTCCTCCGGCACGAAGGTGAACAGCCTCTTCTCGCGGTACGACACCGTGTCGCCGTCGCCATGGAACGTGACGTTCACCTTCTCTAGTTTCTCTCTGGAACAAGCGACGCGACAGGTAATACGGCGGGTGATACGGGTCTATATGTCGACAAACAATGGTCGATGCGAGGCTATACTCACCGATACATGTAAGGCCCTATCTCCTCCACTTTGAGTTTCTTTGCGTCTCCCCGCAAGAACTCCTCCGTGTTGGTGTAGTTGTAGATGTATACCCGGGTGTACGGCGTGTACTGCGGGTAGCGCCAGTCCATGTAGTACATGTCGCCCTCCCGGTACGTCAGGACCTGGCGCGACACATCAACATTATCAGTCCCATTTGCCCGCTGGCGACATGTGCCAATATATGGCACGCCGACCCACCGGCGGCTAAAGACGATTTGTCTTAATTACCGAGTCAACGATGTTGTTGACTGTGGCAGTGAACCACAGGACGTAGGCCCCAGCCAGGCAGGTCACACTCAGCAGCATGAGAGCGGCCACTGGCAGTACAAAGCAACGTTTTTAAAACATCACGTGCAAATGCACACACAGAGTTCAAAAAACCTGCCTGTCGATCGGAGACGTCGTACCTGAGGCTAGAGTCCTCGTAGTGAATTGCCGTTTCCAGTACTTGTGCTTGATCTTGCCACCGGACTGCGCCAGCTCATAGTGCAGGGTGGACCACTTCCTCTCCAGCACCGTCATGGCTGCTTCTCTTCGTTCTGCAAAAGTCCAAGGAGATGTTACAGCTTGCAAGCTCTGCCCCATACAGCTGCGTCCAGCTCGCGATGGCACATCACATGATAGGGCAATCAGCCGTCTGCAATATTTTAAACTCGTCCCCGTTTCGCTTCGTATGTTTTATTGATGATATGACCACATTCCCGCCCACACTGTCTACTCGCGGTTGCGGTCCTTACGGCCGCAGTCGCTGGTGCTCTGTCGGACCACCACCTTCTTCCCACCGGTAGGGGGTCGCGGGTCGCCGTAACGCCCACATTTCTCCTCGCTGCGCAAGGTCAATAACGCAGCGCACGAGTACTACGACCGCGGTGCCGGTGACGTCACCAAGCCCGGAGACCGGGTCCCGAAGCCGGACCGTCCGGACGCGGCGGTGAGGGCGGTCGAAGCGCCCCCATCTGATCAGTGCAACATTATTTCGATTATCCCAAATTAGAGACAGGTCCGTCCGAAATGAGACGGCGTTGTAACTCTGAAGCTGGCCGATTCGCGTCAAACGATCAACGTCACCATCACCAAGAAAAATAAAACTGAGCGTAGGAAGGCGAGGGAACCGGTCCCGGCTTCGACGCGCAGCGGAGCGGCGGCTTGAGTTGGGTCGGAGTCTTGACGACAGGTTGAAGTGGACCCGGGTCAGGCCGGTAAGATACATTCGAGACGATATGATTTTTTTTTTTCATTTAATTGTT
>NW_026267208.1:695833-708067 GCF_000697945.3 Frankliniella occidentalis | reverse complement strand
GCCGAGCGGACTTTTGTCTGCAATCGTCAAACACAAAACATCATAATTTTGTACTCAGGGCAACTTGAAGCTGGATGTGTGGACCAACAACCAGTGGAAGGAGAACTCCATCATCTATCGTATCCCCAAGGCATACTGTTCTACAGTACGCTCCAATTTTCCGGGGCTATACGAGACGTTTTATCAAGCAAGTGCCTGGAGTAAGGGGCTCTGTACATTCCTCAAAGTAAGTCAACGGTGTTTTTAATACCCTGACAAAAATGACAGAGCGTTTCGAGTCCGCGGAAGGTTCTTTGGAGGTACACGAAATTCTACGTTGAACGTCCGTTGAACGACACTATAGTGTTGCGGGTTTGCATACCTTACGGGACATGACTCCTTACGGGTGGAGCGAGTAGGCAAACCCGCATACTGCTGTGTCGTGGCCCTGACACGCGTTACGGATGCAGAGCTTCAACATGTTTGTGACTACTTAAGCAGGCTACGTTGTAATGGTATACAAGACTACTTATTTACCTCCATCCGAAAGGCAGAAAAATAAGTGTTATGGTAGATATAATCAGTTTCCGTTGTTGTTGAAATCCATGTTTAGTAAAGATGTTACTGTTGCAGAAAACATACACAATGGATAATACGCCAATCAATTGGACCCTACCCAACTTCCCGTTGCTTCCTTACGGCCGTTATAAGTGCACGAGCACAGTTTGGTCTCCAAAGAAAGTCAAGGAAGCCTGCTTCGTTTTTGAGTTGATCATCGTTCCAAGACTATGACCAGCACCAATAAACACAATTGGATATCAAACTCGACCCCTGTCATTTTCGAAGTGGATATTCTCACAATTTCTGTCCTCTGGAAAGCTATTGGAGAGCATAAGAGAGCGATCGGATAACGTTACCACTCCCCCCACCCTCTTAAGCTGATTTATATGACACGTCCGGTTACCCCAAACGACACGGAACTATCATCTTGACGTCAAATGAATCAAGATGATGATGAAAGGTGAAGCTCCGGTTTTTGGCATAATGTTGAAATATTTTTGACTGTAGAGTTAACAGAGCTCTTGTAGACTAATTATTTCATGACTAGAGAGGTTTTCTAAAGTAGTTGATTGCTGCTTACCGCTTTTGAGTGACACGAGTGTGCATTGTAATGAACACGGAGTTCGCCAAGCTGGCCGGAGCAGTTCCCTTATATGCACAGTTAGCCACTATACGGAGGGTTGGCAGGGGGTCGATGCACCAAGTAGTGCAGGACCGAAACTTAACCTGAGCGCAGCCTTATTGTCGGAAATGACTCTGGAGGACGAGGGCCCAGTCCAGAGTCCCCTGGCGCCGGGTTTAATCTATCTTAAAGCTAGTGAAACCCTGTGACTGCCTTTTGACCGCTGAGGGCCGGCAGCGCCGCGAATCCGTCAGTCGGTTCGTGAGCACACGTAGTGACTCCGTGCGCGACTCTCACGAACAGGACTGCTTTACAAACGGCAAGCAGTGAGCGTGTGTCAAGGTCTCGGTATGCACCACGTAATGGGGTGTGGTTCTAACCGCGCAGCCTGTCGGGTCAAAGCCTAGGGAGTGACAGAGACCGGACACGCCCAGGAGAAACGCTACTTCCCACACTACTCCGGGTCAGCTCGGTACTTGCCCTGAGCTCTGCTGCCTCATCCCACAGTTGTTGAAGCCATCAACCAGATTTGGAACAGAGGAGCGATCCATCGTTAAGGAGTAAGACTCAAGTCGTTCATAGTTAAAGACTCTATTTATTGAAGTCAATACAAACGGAACAACAAGATGTTACATTTACTGTTAGGGCCCTGCACTCACCTTAATATCTAAGCTTAACTCTAAGGCCTATCCGTCGCGCGCGTTCGCCCGAACGGTCATACGATTATCACCCATCTAATTCTGCGGTTTTCACTCTACTCACGAATTTGGGGGAACAAACTAATTGGAATGCATCGGTGGTGGTGGTACGGTGTTGGGCGAGCCGCGAGCGCGCCCAGCGCGCCGCGGAGCGGTCGATAGGTGCGCCCGGTCGGTGGGACCTCGGTGGGCGACTGATCGGGAAGCCGTGGGGCTCCGATCGATAGCGTGGTCCATCCTCTGGCTGTGGTGGGGCGTCGCCTAGTAGGGACGCCGTGAAGGTCTGGAAGTAGGAGGGAGGGAGCCGCGCGAACTCTAACTCGAGTCCGGCGGCTCCGGTGGCCCCTCCGGAGGCTAAGTCCAGAAGTCCTGGTGGCGCGATCGGACCGTCGTCGGGCAGGGGTTCCCCTTACAAGAGAGGGGGTCGGAAGACTGACGCTCCTGCCTGTGCAGGGCCTTTTTAAGGGATCATCCCCACCGCGGGATCCGGGGGGTGCCCTAGGGGTTGCTCTGATTGGTCACTTGACCTGGAGGGGATGGGTACTACTGACCCCAAATGGTCAAGCCTGGGGGTGGCATCCCCACTACCACCTGGGTGTGGCGACCCGGCTGGGAGGTGGCGCCCTCTGGTGGCGGGCCGGTGCGCCGCGGGTGGGCGGAAGGGTAGAAGTTATGCCAAGGGGGGTGTCCTCAGGGAAGAACGCCAGCTTATTAGGCTGCGGTGTTGGTAGCAGGACGTAGCGCACGCAAGGACACGTTAGGACAACGCACCCCCGCTACCCCTGCTACCCCCGCTATGGTATCAATCGCCCGCGTAGCCGGACCTCGGCTAGCGGCTAGGGAGGGCCTCAGGGGTTGACCTTGGTGGCCAGCCCGAGGCAGAGCCTCGTATGGGGTTGCCTACACCGAATATTGTTGAAGTCGCGCAAAAATCTAAAGAGGGTGAGGGGTATAAGTTGCGTTCCTCTACAGCATGGTCATTCCCGTCATCGCTGCAGCGCGAAGCGGCGGCGGTTTCATACTGTCGGAGAGAATGTGTTAAAAATTGAAATAGGATCTATAAATATCAATATTTTAAGGAGTGTGTTTTCGTCAACATTTTTAACGATAACACGCCACTCAAATCTTAAGTCGTCGATATCCATTCAACAGCTGAGAACATGACGTATGAGAAATAGTTAAACTGTGGACAGTTCAAAGGTATGTACCGTGAGCCACATGAGTAACTAACAAAGATTTCCATCATGTTGAAGTGGGATAATATAAAAGACTTATGATGAGATTGTTTGGTTGAATAAGCCGTTCGAACGTCGTTCACTACGGAGATAGGTTGTAGTGCTACTCTACTGGCCTGAGATGTTCTCATACCCAACTTCGCCCACGGGTGTTG
This sequence comes from Frankliniella occidentalis, assembly GCF_000697945.3. Lineage (NCBI taxonomy): Eukaryota > Metazoa > Arthropoda > Insecta > Thysanoptera > Thripidae > Frankliniella > Frankliniella occidentalis. The sequence continues at coordinate 704,817 of NW_026267208.1, read as the reverse complement.
CGGTTGCGGTTGCAGTGGCGCAGCAGCGTGTCGTGTGCGTAAGCAAACAGACAGCTGGGCACACACAGACCAAGAACAGACACTCTGCTTGTCGACAAATTCTCACTAAAATGTCCTCAATTCACCCTCAACTCGCTGTTGTTGGTATTTTGAACTGGACTTTGTAATCTTGATCTTCACGTAAAACCTCCGTCTCTTTAACAAGGTATGGAAATTGGCGTAAACTCACAGAAAACCGTCAGTGACGTCTGCTCGGACATCGATAGATAGGTTAATACCTCTATTGCCAGTGTTTTCAGTGAATTTTAAATTAAACTTCCTTTTATACTCCCTCAGGTCTCAATTAAGAATTTTTAAATATAATCACTTCTAATGGATATCGCCAAGACCATTTTTGGATCTAGACCACATGATGGTTATGGTGGAAAGGAGGACTACAATGTATGTTTATTTTAATTGGTTGTAGTTTTCATTATCCATGGAAATCGTTGCACTCACAAGTGTTATACTTTTAGGATAAGGTGGAGACAGCTGCGTCAGATGATGAGGATTCATACTTGAACAGCTACTTAGATGGACTTCGGGAACATTCGTCCATTGCCAAAGATGGCCCTGCGCCTATCCCAGGAGGTTCATTTTCTGCCCTCACTCCATCTATGTGGCCTCAAGACATTCTTTTAAAACTTGGACAGCAATTGGATGACCCAAACTCTCAACCAGATTACAGGTCAGGTACTGTGGCTCTCTAAATCGTTTAATGATGACAAACACACTAATATTTCATTTCTTCCATTGACAGGTTTGATGAGTTTGGGTTCAGGGTAGAAGAGGAGGATGGCCCCGAGCAGAGTTCAAACAAACTTTTAGGCATTCCATTTGTAGAGGATCCTCAACACAGGTAGAAATTCAAAATATTCTTTTTAAATATCCCAAATACCAAATACAACAATATCAAACTCAAAGCCTTCAATTACCATTTTATTTATGTCATAGATTACAATGGGTTGCCCATTTGGAATTTAGCCACAATAAGGACATCAACGATTTGTCCTGGGACAATGTGGAAACATCTCTTCCCCGTACTGAAAAGTTGAGGTCCATGGTTAGAGCCGGAATACCACATTCCTTAAGGCCACAAGTCTGGATGAGGCTTTCAGGTAAGTAATCAAATCTAAAAAGAACAACAGAAGACTTCACAAGTTGTTTAGAAATGTAGGCAGAAGTTTTTCACCATGTGACTTGTGCTTCAGGTGCTTTGCAAAAGAAATTAACATCTGAAGTAAGCTACAAAGATATTGTTAAGGCTTCCAGCAGTGATGCTTTAATGACTTCCAAGCAAATTGAGAAAGATCTCTTGAGAACTTTGCCTGGAAATGCATGTTTTAGTCAGCTATCGAGCACTGGCATCCCACGACTGCGGAGGGTTCTGAGAGGATTAGCCTGGCTCTATCCAGAAATAGGGTAGGTGTATGGATAGTTTTTTCTTTGTATCCTATCCTCCTAGAGCAATGTAAGCACTTGATATATACACACTAAAGTGTTCAAGCAAAATCCATTTCAATTTTTCCAGGTATTGTCAGGGAACAGGAATGATGGCAGCATCATTACTTCTTCTCATGGAAGAAGAGGATGCTTTTTGGATGATGAGCACTATTGTAGAAGAATTACTTCCAGCATCTTATTACTCTTCCACTCTAATTGGTAGGCATTACTATGTATATATTTAGTTACTTTCACCTGCTCCCTAAGTTAAAATTATGAAATGTGAACAAATTTTACAGGCGTCCAAGCTGATCAAAGGGTGTTAAGGACATTTATTTGTAGTTACCTACCTGACTTGGACTCTGTGCTAAAGGAACATGACATAGAGCTATCATTAATTACCTTGCACTGGTTTTTAACTATTTTTGCATCTGTGGTTCATATGAAGATTCTACTTCGTATTTGGGATCTTTTCTTTTTTGATGGCTCCATAGTTCTTTTCCAAGTTACTCTTGGGATGTTGAAGATCAGAGGTAGTACTTCATTTCAGTACTTCAAAATACTTTTCTTTATTTACTTTCAAATTTTGATTTGGTAATTTGTGAATAACACCTGCTCATATTTCATATTCTTGTAGAGCCTGACCTCAAGTCCCTTGAAAATTCTGCTCAGATATTTAATGCCCTTTCTGATACTCCGGGTGACATTGAAGATGTAGACCAGCTACTCCAGGTACACCATACAATTAATTTCTGGGTTTGAATTTTTACAGAAAAAGAGAAATGAAACTATTTCTGTTTAATAATTATATTTCTCTGATTTCTTCACTAGGTTTCTTTTGAGGTGGCATCTTCTCTGAATGATATGATGATTGAAACCCACAGAAGACGCCACTTGGCTTATTTAATGTCAGACCAAGGTGGTCTCGTGGGAAACCCAGAAAATATGCCAAACCTTCCAAAACAGCACCTTAGTAGGTCAGCTCGTCTTGCTGCAGTTCTTCTTCATGCCATTCTAGATTGTATATTTAGCTTGCCTGGCAGACCTGTCACTAAGTTATGGTCGTAGCATTCTCTGCTTTTGGTGTTCCAAGCTTCGCTTTTTGCCTCATTGCCTTACTTTCACCCATATGTAAGTGTTGTAAGGCCATGCTATTTCTTCACAGCATGCTACTAGACAGTACTGTGCACTTTCGATGTTCAATATAACTTAGACGTGAGATTTGTGTGTATGTTCTGCTGATCATAACTGTCATATTCTTTGATAAAATTATTTTATGGTAGTTGTTTTTCTAGTAAGTATTTTACACTTTTGCACTGCTTCATAACTCTGTTTTGTTTGCTGTAGGCGACAGGTGAAGAAAAATAAATCCATGATTCAGTTGCTACTTTTTGGTGACATGGATGGTGAAGATGACATAAAATTGAAAAACATTCGTCAAACAGGTACGTGCTTCTGAATGAAACTGAGTAATTACCAGGGTTATGCTGTCAGTGTTAATAAAACTAAACATTACAGAAATCATGGTCAGCTTACGAGAGACTGTATTACAAGTGGCAAGACACTTTATCTCTGTGGATCCTAAGCTAAGCAAGGTTGTTCTAGAACCTGACTATAGCATGGAGAGCCATGCTAGGGACCATGAGGTCTATGTCAATGTATCACGCACCCGAAAACGTCGAGCCAAGGCTCTTCTGGGTAAATGGTTCCTTCTTTTTCCAGATTCTGTATAATAAGATCTTCAGGCCAAGCTAATCTTCTGTTGTTTCAGATTTTGAGAGGCATGATGATGATGAACTGGGATTTCGAAAAAATGACATCATAACAATTGTTAGCCAAAAAGATGAGCATTGCTGGGTTGGTGAACTAAATGGTCTACGAGGTAAATAATTTCTCATTGTTTTATCCCTTATTTTAATGAATTGCCATTACATATTTGAAAATGATGACTTACATATTTAAATTTCTCAGGATGGTTTCCCGCAAAATTTGTTGAACTACTAGATGAAAGAAGCAAACAATATTCTTGTGCTGGTGATGATGCTGTTTCTGAGGCAGTTACAGATCTTGTCCGAGGAACTATGTGTCCAGCTATCAAACAAGTTTTAGAGCATGGCATGAAGAAGCCATCAATTTTAGGTATTAACATAAGCATATGCAACTTGATTTCATGTATAATTGTTCTTTGAGTTATATCCTTAATGCAGTGAAATAATTTAATTTCTTATTGTATTGTTGCTTGTTTCTTATTTCTTATAGGTGGTACATGTCATCCTTGGTTGTTTATTGAAGAGGCATGCACCCGAGAAGTTGAAAAAGATTTCAACTCTGTGTACAGCAGGCTGGTGCTCTGTAAAACATTTAGACTGGATGAAGATGGAAAAGTTCTAACTCCAGAAGAGGTATTTTTTTTAAAATCTTTGACTTTTTAAATTAAATTGCTGAAGAAAAAGCAATTTCCATAACATCAAGTTGTTTTCCTACTAGATGATTCATGATTTCTTTTCTTGTAGCTCCTGTATCGATGTGTTCAGTCAATCAACCAAAGTCATGATGATGCCCATGTTCAAATGGATGTAAAGTTACGCAGTCTTGTGTGCATGGGCTTAAATGAGCAAGTTCTACATCTGTGGCTTGAAGTTCTATGCTCATGTGCTGATATTGTTCACAAATGGTTTGTTATCTTGCCCTGTTTCTCAGCTTCAATGCAATATAAACATTTTTCTTCCTAATGCTAATTATTTTGTACATTTTAGGTATCATCCTTGGAGTTTTATCTTTAGCCCTGGTTGGGTTCAAATAAAATGTGAGCTTCGAATTTTATCCCAATTTGCCTTCAGCCTGAACCCTGATTGGGAGCTGCCACAAAAGAAGGAACAAACTTCTCAGCCACTTAAAGATGGGGTAAGAGACATGTTGGTAAAGCATCATTTGTTCAGCTGGGATTTATAACATTTTATATTTGGCCATTTTTCCTCCTATGGTGAGAGCAATGTTACAGTCAGTTTCTAATCTCATTTGCTAATAATAGTCTATCAAAAGACTGTCTATTCAAATTCCATGTATATAGTAGAAAGCTTTTAAGTCGAACGAGGTGTTTGATTCTACAAGCATTGATTCTTGTAGCACATCATGAGGAAGTCCTTTCAGAAAGTAAAGTCCAAAGCTTTTCTTTGACTGATGTATTATTATCCGCATATCAGTGGTCAATCTTCAAGTTGGAACTGTCTATGCTGGTTCATATATGTTTTTTCTTTATTTGTTTTAAATTCCTGAATGTGATACACTATTTTTGAATCAGTAGAAACCAAAGTAGCTGCGCCCTGAGTGTCGTATATTTTATGGTCTGACAGTTGTGAAGTGTTAAGTTTGTTTAACATTTGTATCTTAAAGCATTGTTATGGAAAACCATTCATTGTTACCATGTGATGACAAACTATCAATTTAGTTACATGGGTTGTTTTACTATTTGGTATTTATTTTAATTTATTTTATTTATTTGAAACCTAGTAATAATAATAATGTTAAGCTTTGTCAGATGTAAACACTTTTTAATACCTGTAATAATTTTATTTGAAAGTTTATGATTACTTTCATGAAAATGTGAAATGTGTGATGCTTTTCACTGTGCAAAGTAAAATTTTAAGTGATCTTTTTTCCCCTTGCATGTATGAATAACTATTGTCAGCCTCCCCTGAAATGCAACACATTTAATCCACTTCAATTCATGTAGAAATGCTCCTAAAAGGTCTCACCTTTAGTGCACATTCCTTCCCACATTAAAGCGCATTCAATGCATTAGGCGTCTCTGGGGAAAGTGGAAGACTGATTTTGCTTAATTTCTGTCTTTAAGTTGCTGCAAGGACAGTTTGATCTGTTTAATCCACTGAATCTTTAAGTACAAATTCAAACAACAAACAAAGCAACTTTTTCAAAAGAAATTAAACATTAATTGAATGGATTAACCTAAGAAAAAAAGAACTGCTTAACATTTTATGATATCTTTCCTAAGGAAATGCTGATCCTCTTATTTAAGTATTATGATCTGATCATCAGATATATTTACCTACCTCATGTTCTCTTTTTAAGAATCATACTCTGTGTGCTCAGGCTGGGATTGTATGAGTTCATTTTCCAAATATATTTTTATCCAGGGACAATTATTATTTGCCCTATTTTGCCATCACATAAGAAAAATGTCAAATAGGATGATTGTTCCCCAAGTCTCTCAAAAATACTACTCGTGAACATATCACACATGGCTATTTGATGGCCTTGTCATATCATTCATTACCTCCAAAACACTTACACTCAGTAAAACGTAGGTGTTTTCTATGTATCATATAATCTCAATATGTGACATCTAAATCAGTGTATCGAGTGTACATTTTTTGCCTTGAAAGCTTTGGAATAAATCTCTACCTGTGCCCCGACTATAGACATTTTCTACTTTTCTAACATGTATTTGCCCGCTGACAATCAAATATCGCGCGTTTGTAGTGCCAATTGTCAGCAATTGACATTTTGAGTTAAAACCTTCCCCTTCCCTTCCTTTGAATCGGAAACTAGGCAGATAAGCCACTGTGTTCAGTTTGCCTCTCAAATATCTGAAGAGAACAATACGACTCCATATTGATCGACGAGAACGTTCACGGATGTTTTATGATTACGAGGTTGCCTCACTCACCATCACCTAGGTACATTTTTCTTTACTCCTCCCTTTCGTAGGTCCGCTAGTCACTGGTCAAATCTGGTCGTTCACGGCTAGACGACTCCATGTTCACGGAGTGGTGACGGCATGAAAGTCACGTGGTTCCATGGGTATTATAACCTGTCGGATAAGGATGCAAATCATTGTTGAATTTGATACATCTCACGTGTGCTATTAAAGGAGCCCAGAAGCTGTCCCTTTAATGATGGTCCCTCGATGACGCCCTTTTCAGCTCGTAAACCACGATTTTCGGTTGGGGAGGGCTGACAGCAGAAGACGCCGAGAGGCAAGTTGGCGGGCGCGCGCATAGCGTCGGCCGGCCGACCAATCAGATTGTGGCACGGTGGGTCCCGAGCGGAGCCGAGCGGAGCCGAACGGAGCCGGAGATGGCCGAAGTTGTTCGCCAGGCCCAGCTGTTTGTTTTGTTTCAAGGCATGAGATTCACGTGACTACCTCTCCTCTTCGACCGGGCCGAACCTGGGCTCCTATTGGCTGCCGCTCTGACGTCGCTCCGAAGGCGGCCAATGGGAGAACGGCTTCTACAGCCGCTAGGCCGACAGCTCCCTCGAAGCTTTTGACATCAATAAATGCTAGTGAGTACTGTGGGTGCGGGTTGAACGGTCGCGGTGTCGTCGGGTCGTGCGTAATCGGTCGTTTTAAATTTGAACTCTAACTTATAATTAATTAACAATATGAGCATTGATGCACTTCTACAAGCAGCGGAATTCTTGGAGAGAAGAGAAAGAGGTGAGTTTCGAGCGAAATTTGCCAGTTTTCTCCTCCAAATCCACGTCAACATGGCTGGAATTTTTGCGTTCCTTGTCACTTTGTTGTTTTCACCAGCTCAGCTGACTTTCTAACACAATTCTCCGTTCTTTCCAGAAGCTGAACATGGATACGCATCTTCATTACCAATGCCGGATGATCTCAAATCTATGGCGAAAAGGCCAAAGTCGAAAAATTCTCGGGGCAGGTAAGACGGCTTTACCTTATAATTGGCTATCACTTTCACGGATGTAAACAAACAGAAACCCGAGGTTCTGCGATGTTGAAGAGAGAGATAGGGTATTCGTGCTTTTCCTCCGTCGGGTAGAGACTCCAGCACTTGTTGTGGAAGACACCCAAGGCGCCCTAACCCCCATTGTCTCATGTCTTGGCTTCCCATTGTTCTCATTCGCGGTGTCATCAGCCCCTTCGCAAACGCCCAGCGTAACCCTCTGTTTTGGTCCTCACGTATCGCTCAGCAGGACTTGGATCTCTAAAGCATCATCTTCCCCTTCGTACATTTTCAAGTTATTTTGTTTTTAATAAAATTTGCTGCAGAAAAATAGTGAGTTGTCAGTGGTAGGGTCACTATGTTGTGTTAGGTGTCCCAGTTGAAGTTGTTCAATTTTTTGCACCTTGAGGATCATTTTCAGTGGAGTTTGTTCTCTAAATACTCCACTCACAATAACTTGGCCTTGTAATTTATATATTAGTGCTACTCCGTCGTGATATGTGGGTACATCTAGCAATCAACTTCACACTGTGTTACTGTGTCTTCAAAGTGCTGCACTCTTTGGATTATCATCAAAATTTACACCAGTGATTTTCTTCAAATGTGACATATCTCAAAGAAAATAGTGTGTAGTGTGGTATCATAAGTGATATGATTTTATCAGTGAAAATTACGGGGGATTGGCTTTTAGTCCTTATAGAGAAAACTTTTTTTTTCCACTTAAATCTTTGCTTAGTGATATATTAGATCAGATCTGTGAGTAACAATGATTTACACAAAAAAATCCCTGTGATGTGGTTCAAATGATAGTTACTTCTTACACTTGAGAAGAGGTCATGGATGAATGTAGCACACCATTAACTTAAAACTTTTTATAAAATTCAAGCAACATTAATTTTTGATGCACTTAATAAGCTATATTCATTGCCTTTATTCTTATCTAATGCTTCATCTATGTATTTCATAGTAATAATTGTGGTACATGACAAAGCCCTGATACCATGTGAGGTTTGGTTGACCCTACAGTAACTTAGTCCTGATCAGGACTCTGTTTTTCATATTGCCCAAAATGTATTGCTCATGGTGGTTTATAATCTGTTCTTGTTATATGAGAGCTCTCTTCAAGTTCTTTTGTTATTTTGTGGCAATTTCGAAGACATCATTCTGAACAATGAAAGTGAGGTTATGTGATGCACTACCATGACTTTTAACAACACATTTTATTTTATTTCTTTTAGTTCCTGTCTCCTTGCCTCATTAATAGTATCATTTCTCTTTTTCACTAAAACTTTGACTCATATTTCAAGAGATTGTTATGTTAAGGCTTTGGCTCCTGAGAATGGCTGGTTTTGCTTCTTAATTCATTTTGCAATCATAGAAAGTTGGACAAAGCCAATTCAAGCAGACATCTAGAGCCCTCAGTTTTGCCATTTTTATCATCCATGATGAATTTACATTAGCTCAGTTGATGAATTATGGTCGGGAAAAAATGTTTTTTGTGGTAACCTTGTCTGTCTTGAACTGTGTTAAGTGAAATAATTTGTAATTGCTGCTGGATGTTGCAAATGTCAAACAGAGTCTAAACACAATTGATTTTTGTCACTATTTTTGCTTAATTTTTAGTTGCCTTAAGTTTGTTGCCATAATCTGAAGGAATGGAAAACAATATGACCTCTATCACTTGATGATTTTTTTTTAATTTTTATTATTTTTTGTTTTGCTGTGGCACCTGGCACCTAGTTTTTATTGAGACAGGATATTTTACACATATGTGAAGAAAAACAGGTATTCTAG
>NW_026267208.1:695234-695783 GCF_000697945.3 Frankliniella occidentalis | reverse complement strand
AAAGTAAGGCACTTGTCAAATAAGAAGGTGTCTGTAAAGAACGAGTCTCAGTATTGACACAAAATTAATTTTGTGTTTCCTTTCCTCCTTGTTTTTTATTATTTTTTGTTTTGCTGTGGCACCTGGCACCTAGTTTTTATTGAGACATGATATTTTACACATATGTGAAGAAAAACAGGTATTCTAGACCTTTGAGTAGGGTCATGTCAGACATATCAAACAGTAATAAATAATAGATAAAACTGTAGTGCTAACTTTGAAGCAACCTGATTCACGAATGTGTTGAGACTTATTGCCTTTGATGACGGTTTGGATAGAATAAAGAAATGGGAGGATATTGCACGAGCTCCTTTTGTGATTCCCGCGGAACGTCGTCACGTCACCGCATTGTGGGGACCATCATCCATATGCATCAGAAAGAGAGCGAATACCGAATGAGCGAGGGAGAGAGAAAGAGAGACGGAAGTGCACTATAGCTCGAGAACGCAGCCGATGTGCAGTGGGCAAGGGGTTTGACCCTCACGTGGGGCGGGGGCGGGCGGGGCGAGG
>NW_026267208.1:688156-694848 GCF_000697945.3 Frankliniella occidentalis | reverse complement strand
TGACACTGGTCCACTCTGACCTCTGTTGACCTTGTGGGGGGGGGGAGGGGTTTCTGTTTGTTCGAACCCTGTGTTGCGGGGCGATGGCCCCGTGTGTCGGTAGGTTTGCCTACATACATGCCATTACCTGACGCCTGGTGTGTTTTCGTTTTCGCGTGTTGCAGTCAGGGATACAGGGAGAAGCACCACAGCATAAGTAGCAGCAGTGGCATTAGCACGGCGAGCAGTAGCAGCGGCAGCAGTAGAAGCGGCGAGCGGGGAGAACGGGGCGAGCGAGGAGAACGGGGCGAGCGGGACCACCACCACCACCGGCGGAGCCACCACCGCGACAGTGACCTCCTGGACAGCGGCAGCTTCCGGCGCTCCCTCTCGCCGGGCGACAGGTGAGTGGAGGAGCTTCGGCCCTCGGTGACCTTACCCTTTGCTTCCATAACCCCCATGCATCAGACGCACTAAAGGCCGCCTCTCTCTGCATTTTTACAGAACGACCCACAACGAGCTGGAGAAAAACAGGTGAGTGGAGAAAGCGGAGGAGAGCGCGCGCGCGCGGCGGGGAGAGGAGGAAAGAAAGAGAGAGATAGAGACGATGGATGATGGGAGAGAGGAGTACAGCAGCAGGCGGGAGGCGCCGTTGGAAGCAATTCAATCTACACAGAGCTCCTCTAGGCCCATCTTGTGGCACCTGCGGCGATGCTCGGCTCTGGCCGCCGCGGCGGTTCTGGTGCGTTCGCTGGAGTGGCGAGGAGGGAACACCCCGCCGCCACTCCGGCCGCTGCTGGAGCCGCTCCGAGCCGCCGCCGCCGCTGCACCTGTACACCGGGCGAGAGTCGAGCTCCGACCTCTTCGCCCTCTCAAACACGGCAACACGGCGAACGGGTGAAAGAAAGAGAAAAAGAGGGACGGGAATATAAAGAAAAGAGAGCGCGGAAGGCAAAGTAACGAACGCGCCGCGTATATACTATATACAGTCAGAGTGCTGTGCGGCGACAGAGTTCACGCAGCGTTCGTAATTAGGCCTGATAAGACCTGCAGGGGTGACACACACGCATTCGTCATGACCTTTATCGAGCGGGGCGTGGCGGCAGCGGCGGCGGGCGTGTCAGAGACGGGTGAGTCGCATAAGCAGCAGCGGTGGGTGTATACAGAGAGAGAGAGAGAGGGCGACCGAGGCGGCCAATAATAACGGCGACTCCAAAGTGCGCCACCACCAGGCCGCCAGCAGGCCGCCACCGTGGACGTGGACCGTAGGCAGCCCCGCGCTGCTCCGCTGTGCTCCGCGGTGCTGTGCTCCGGCCCAGCCGAGTGTGTCGCGGCCGCGCTCATTATGCATGGACGGCCGGCCGGCTCTACACCGGCGGCACGGCCGGTGCGCGGTGGTTGGGGTCATAGATTCCATCATGTGATAGCTCTGTGCCGTGGTGCCGTGTGCCGGCCCGGGCCCTGGCCGGGCCCCGCGTACGTGTTGCGTGCGCTGGCGGGGCCGGCGCTCCGGCCGCGGTGACCGACCGCCTCACCCTCTGCGGCGCGCACCTGGCGCTCGCCAGGGGTAGGGTGGGAGGGAGGGAGCAAGGGAGGTTCCAGCACCCTCTCTCTCTCTCTCGTTATAGATCTTCGGTACGTACTTTTGATCTGCTCCCCGCGCTCCGGCCAGCGGAGGCGGCCGGCCGACCGGCCCTGCGTGCGCGCGTGAAGGCACGCAGGCGAAAAAATTGACGGGGCACTATCAAATCGAGCCCCGGCCGGCGGCGCGGCGTGCCTCGCTCGCCGAGCTGAAATGACTATGTAGCGCGCCGCGGGCGTGGCGCGGCGCGGCCGGGCTCCGGCCATGGCGCGGCACACGGCGCTATCGTACACCTGCTCGCCCGGCCCCGCCCGGGATGGAGGGGCTCTAGGATGAGCCTCCACCGCCTCGCCAAAGCCTTTAGCTCGTGGTGGGCCCCCCGGCGGCGGCGGCGGCGGCGGCGGCGGCGTGTCAGCGCGGACCGCAGCAGTGCCCTTGAACTTGACTGACGATGGATGGCCACTCCGCCACGCCTAGGCTGCTGCGACTGTAGACGGGGGGACGTGGACGAGCCGCGAGCGCAGCGCAGAGCCGCCTCCCTCCTGGAGCTGGCCCCCCGCGGCACTCACTGGACCGACTCTCGTCCATCTGGGCACTGGTTCCACGGCAAACAAAGTAGCAGTACGCGCGACAACGACCCGCCAGTACGCATAGTAGGAGGTTAAATTGTTTGCCGTATTCATTTTTTGTTTCGACTTTTTTTCCATTGTCCCCACCCTCTACACTCCCTCGTATCCCATTTATTGTAGGGTAGCGCGAGTGTGGGCGGCATATGCATATTTACCTTTCGCTCCGCTCTGCTATATGGGAAACGGGACGGCCGGACCGTGGGCCCGCGGGCGCGCTCGAGGGGGGGGGGAGCGGGAGGGGGAATAGCTGCGGCGAGGTGAGGTGTAATCTTGCTTTTATTGTCTGTAATGCCGTGTGTGGTGTGGAGTATCAGCCAAGCGTTGCGGCGCGGGGGCCGCTGCCGAGGTGTTGGGTCGTGTCGGAGTGGAAGAAGAGGAGTATGTAGTGTACGACGACAGTGCCGTGGTGCCGCCGAGTCCGCGTGGAGGAGGGAGAGAGGGAGAGAGTGGCCCGGCAGCATCCCCGGCCCAGTGTCACTAAACAGGCCAGGGGGCCCAGGGGGGCCATGCTAGCAGGCAGGCGGGGCCCAGTGCTCGGTAAACAACCTGAGGGGGGGGAGGGGAGTCGGAGAGGTTGAACAACGGGACGCCACGCTACCTACGGTAATGCCCCCCCGCTGGCCCGCCTGGCGCAGGGCGACGTGGCGCCGCTAGTAGGGGGGGATCGTGCCGCGGACCGCCCCTTGCGTGTCGCGAGGGCATGAGGCCCGGGGACGTGGCCGGCGGGGCGTGGCCCCCAGGGCGTGGTCGCGGCCACCCCCCAGCTCTGTGACGGGGACGCCCCCGGCTGCCGCGGCGGTGGCCTCGCGGACGTCCTGGCCGCCGCCCTAGGGTGACCACCACCCCCGCCCTGCTGGTCAGTGGGGCAGCGGGGTGGCGCTGCACCCGCCGGGGGACGTCGGCCCCCCGGGCCGGGCGCCTCCTGGGGCTCCCTCCCGGAGGTACGCCGCGCCCCACCGCGCCGCGCGCCCAACGGGACCCGCGCATGTAGATGTGGGCGGTCTTTGTTTGGTTACGGTTGGCGTGTCCTCTCTCCCTCCCCTTCTCGTTCTGGCCGGCGCCGGGCGACGCCCCCGCTTGCGCCTTGGCGACCGCTAAATAACAGGGATTTCGGGAATCCATGATGTGCCCACGAAATGGCGAAGCGAAAGAAGGCGCCGCGTGGAGATCGCGAGCGGCACGTCGCGAGGCCCGCCGTTGGTCTGGCCTCCTTAGGGGTCGCTCTTTTCTCTCCTCAGCGCTCCCTTGTTCTACCCTCGCCGAACCTGTCGCGGCGGGCCGGGCAGGTGCACGCACACACGCATCCATACGGGTGCGCCTTAGGGTGGGGTGGGTCGGGGTGCAAAAAGACAAGGTCGTCGCCCGTCTGCCTGGCCTGACTCTCCGTCCTTCCTTCTGTAAGGTGCGGTGCGGAGCCGAGGGGTGTGGAGTCGAAGAGGGCTCACGACAATACAATAGGCGGACCCGACCCGGAGGGGCGACGCGGGTTTAGGGGGAATTGGGGGGGGGGGTAAGGTCCGCAAGTTGATCCCTTTTCCTTCATCAGGCCGTCGCCTCATTCTTCTCCGGCTATTTTTGCCATTGCAGTCACCTGCTTTTCAGCTCACGCACTTGTCTTATCGGCCAGAGTGGCTGCTGGGGCCTCCCATTGACTCACTCTAAGCCGCGCTCGTGCAGCGCAACCCTGCTGCTTCTCGGATCAAGGTTGGCCAGTGCGTGGCTGCCGCGTGCGCCCGGCTGCTGCCAGCCGGACGGGCGTATATGTATTCCGCGAGTGCATGCGAAAAGGGAAAGGTGGTGGTGCGTGGTGGTGGTGGTGGTGGTGGTGTTTGCCGGATAAGTTTAGACCTCCTCCCTCTGCTGACGGGGGCACGCTTCCCGCCAAGCGAGTCGAGCGGAACCGGTGTGGCGGGTGCAGGCGGAGCAGTGCGGCGCGCGTGGCGCGGGGCTGCGCGGCTGCGGCGCTGCTGCACCACCAGGCCCGGCGTCGGGGGAGCAGCGTAGCGTATGGGGCTGATGCCATTTGGGCCCCCTCCTCCCCCTACGCCGCCCGGAGACTGCCCGGCCAGAGAGCCAGATAAAGGCCGTCGAGAGTCGAGAAGCCAAACACCCCGCCCGACCGACCCGCCATGTGTTGTATAGGGTGCTCCATCGCAGGGCGGTGGGAGTGAGGCGTTCTTGCGAGGGCGGATGGTGTGGTGCGATCGATTGGTGTACCACGTCGTGACTGCCCGTCGTGTCTCGGCGTGCAGGATTAGAAGTCGCGATGGACGGCCGTCCGTTTCTCTTGCGTAGTATAAAGTATACGGGAGTCAGACTGCACCCTTCGTCGTCGCTGCTTCCGCTGGGAGATTCAGTGGCCAGTGGATGGAACAACACCCTGCAGTGCCCTCCTGCACTCCTCCCGGCGGAGGAGGAGGAGGAGGAAGAGAAGGACGAGGCAGCAGGCGGCCGGGCCGTAGCGAGCCGCGCCCGCAGCAGCACACAAGCTGCGGCAGGCCACTAGGCAGGCCCATAACCTCTCTTGATCACGTGTTTTCGCCGTTGCACTCGTACTCCTGTTGCCCTTCCCCTCTCCCCGCTCCCTCCCCACCGCTCACATCTCCACCCCTCTCCACCCCTCTCCTCCCCCTCCCCCAAACAAAGCACTCGTCGGCCAACGCTGCTGCCTCCTCCTCCTCCTCCCCATCCCGCAGCCGGCCAGGCCAGGGCAGCAGAGCAGCAGTCGGAGCGCGCCAAGCTGGCCGGGCCTGGCGCGCGGCGGCCCGCACAAGCAGGCAACCGTGTGGAGCCCCGGGCCCAGCCTGGCCGGCCCCGACTGTCGACGGACGGCGGCGGTGCCATCGGCGGGGCCCCTAGTCTAGGGTGGCCAGGCCCTCGCTGCCGGGGTCCACGTGGCGAAAACGCCGCTCTTGCCAGCGTCAGCCGGTCGCCCGTCTATGTTCCCAGCCACTCACGGCCTCTATCGCCACCACCACCCCACGCTGCTCCCCCAATTTTTCTCCTGGTTGGCCAACTCTCCCTCGTCGCCTTTGGGCGCGCTCCCGTCGTCGTCGCGGTGGTGCTGGTGTATGGCATTAACCCCTTCGCGCGCGCTCGCCCGAAGTTTGGGTTTGGAGTGAGAGCGCGCGAGCGCGCGTGAGTGAAGCAACGCTCGCGCGCGTGTACGGAGCCAGCCGGGCCAAAACCGTAGAGGTGGCGCGGCGGGGTGGGGGTTGTCGTACTAGAAGAAGTCCTATCTGATGCAACCCCCCTCCCTCCCTCCTGTGCGCTTCTCTCCTCCCCTTACCCACTCCCCCTTTCCCTCCTGGCGCGAAAACCATGGAGAAGGACTAGGTAATGGAGGGGCACCTTGCGCTCCGGTGGGACGCACCCGATGACCGAGACTCCGCCGCCCTCTAGCAGCGCCGTGCACCACGTTCCTGACTTTTGTTCTTCTTGCTCTCCGATTGCCAACTGCGCGTTGTACTTATCGCCGTATTTCTTGGCATATGTGGTTGGAGACTGATAGTAAAATTATTATCCTTACACAATAATACATTATTAAGAATATAACGTCACCTCTATGAATGTTTATGATAGTATGTTTGCATACATAATTATTGTATGTTGGTAGTGGTCCATTTGTTTACAACACGGGAGCAGGGGAGCAGAAGCAATTCACATGCGCCTAAAGAGTGGGTTATTTAGCATTTACATTCTTTTTCATGTGATAAAATGGATACAGTAAAATCAGAACTTGTCTGCCCAATCTGTGACAAGAAGTATGTTGACATACTTTCAAAAGGATGTCAAGTCTCATGAGAGCCAAAAAATTAAAATAGGAAAACATTTAGTATTTGGTATTTAACATTGAAAAGCTAGCAAAGAAATATTTTAATTTTTCTTAATATTACCTCCTCACAAAAATTAGAGAATGTTATGGGACCTTAGAACAAGCTGTAAACCAAATTTGGTGACAATTGGAGACCATCTATATTTGCTATGAGACTTACGCTAATATGCTAAATTTTGTTGTTATCTTTGATCGAAGAGTAGAAAACACAAATCCCACTTTTTACCATTGGTGTTCCAGAATCAATTTTTTATCCTCTTTCAAATGGTGTAGTCAGATTTTACCTCACTGGACAGATTCATCGAGTAATATCTATACCACCTATTAAAGCCGCAATTTTGACCTCAAAACTTTGAGAGTTGATATCTCCAAAACCGTTTCAGCTCCAGAGCCCAGATTTTGGAGAGGGTTCATGTTTCATGAATACCCTTAATATTATATAATTTAAAAAATATCCGAAACCAGATCCGGAATCTTGGGTCGATAAGGTATAGAACTAATACAAGTAAACAAGAGAGCCATATGATTGATACTACCCGGCCCCACACTTGATGGATCTGGCGACTCCGCAAACGTATTTCGGACATGGGAGACGGCTCGAATCAAAGATAAAACATTAAGGATTGACGAGTTCTAACTTTTAACCCCTGTACTTCCCGCATTATTG
>NW_026267208.1:682029-683016 GCF_000697945.3 Frankliniella occidentalis | reverse complement strand
GCCCGGGGCGCGCGCGGGGGGAAGCGGTTGGTCTCTCTAGGGCCGGGGCAATTCTTTTGTATCTGTGCGCCGCGTGATGCATTCCGAGGCGCCCCGCCCGGCCCCGCCCACCTCGGGTAGGGCCGGTGCGGTGCTACCGCAGCGCGCCACGGCACCGGAAACGAGAGGGAGAGAGAGATGTTTTGGTCGTGCCGGAGTGGATACGGACGCGCCTTATCAGCTCGGCAGCAGCAGCAGGTAGCTTTTGTGTCTGTATCGCGCGCGGTTGGCGCGCCTCCGGCTCTGCTGGGGTGCGCGGGGAGGGGTGGGGTGGGTGCCACCCCTCGTCAGGTAACAACGCGACAATCAGCACAATCAGCGCCGAGCGCATCCCCTCGGGGCTGGAGCGCGAATAACTCGCGCAGTCGCCCCATGCGCGACGCGGATGTGGTTCTCCATAGCGCGCGGCTCGCGTCGAGCGCCCCTCCTCCTCCTCCTCCTGGCGCCAGCCGTGCCACCGCGGCCCATCACGTCCTCGGGTGTCCCGGGCGACTCTGTTTGGCGTAGCCGCCCGCCCTCGTGCCCCGCCCCATCGCACGCCACGCTCATTCACCCATCAGTTCATTCCACCTGTGCTCGTCCCTCTCCTTTCACTCGACGTTGCATCACCGCACCCCGCTCCCGCTGCTGCTGGCCCGCGCCCGCTTGTCTTGCCCCCTCGAAGGAGGAGGCAGGCGCAGCAGCAGTCGCCGCCGCGGGGGTGGGGCCTCCCGAGCTCGCGCCCCTCGCGGTGGGGTTGTCTTTGGGAGGTTGGCAGTGCTCGACGCGCTGCCACGTCAGGTGCCTCCTCGCGGTACGGCGGCGGCCAGACGCGGCGGCGCCTGTACAGTGCGCGCGTCACTGCCGCGAGGCCCCATCACACTATCTTTCGTGTTGCCAACCTGCCGACGGAAAGTTCCCCTTCTCGTTGGCGAGGAGGCGGAGGCGGCCATAAGGATGCGGGGGGGG
>NW_026267208.1:678485-681884 GCF_000697945.3 Frankliniella occidentalis | reverse complement strand
AGGCAGTGCTCACCGGGTGACGTGTGACGCCTTATACCGCCCAGTTCGGACCTACTTTCAGCAGCACCCCGCCGCTGCTGGAGGGGCCGCCGGCGGCGTGTCGCGACAATAAACGCCTCCGCGCGCACGGCTGCGGCGCTCAAGGTCCCCGCCGTCGGGTGGGGGATCAAAAGTCAGGGGAGGTGGTCGCTTTGCGCCGCGCTGGTAGCTGAATGGGGGGAGGCGAGGGCAGCACTCTGAGGCCGCGCGGTCCTCCCCTCCGGCCCTCCGCCGCCCACCCCTTTTCTTCGCCAAAGTGTAACCAGGTCGTGGCCAGGGTACGCGAAAGAAAGGCGACGTGTTATCGGGGACCCCTAGGCCCGGTACTCAAGGAAGTGGGTGACGGAAGGTCTGGTTAGGTTATCTGTGGGCTTAGAGTGACAGCGCCGGTGAGCGCGGCCGCCCGGCAGGGCAGGGTTGGTCAAGCGCTCTCTCGCTCTCTCGTGCTGGGGGGCTCTCCGGGGGCTCTCCGGGGGCTCTCCGCACGGTTTGGCGCGGAGCTGCCAGCCGAAAATCAAAGCCGCGATGGATCTCTTAGCTACAGTACATGGAGAGATCCGTTGCCTCCCTCCCCCCCGCCTCCTCCACCAAGGTCGTGCAATTTGCCCCGCCAAGCGGGCTGCGCCGCGGAGTCACTGCCGAAAATACTTCGACGTGGCGTTTCGCTGTGTTCTTTCAAGTCAGTGGGTGGAGCGCTGAGGCCCAGTGGTGCACCGTGCGGGGCGGGGCGGGGCGGGCGACACCGACCTCGAAGGGATTGATGAAGGTCGAGAGCGACGGCGCCACTACGCTCGCTTTGTTTGCGCGCTGTAATCAGCCAAATACGTGATACAGTAATTGGGTGGCGCGGAGCAGGGGGGTGGCGGCGCGCGGCATGCCGATGATGGTCGCCGACGACGTCGCAGAGGGTAAGCCGCGCCGCTGTACGGTATTTACAAGGGCTGACCTTAGCCTGTATTTAGAGGGGTTTGGCCGGCGTAACGCCGTGGGGCATAACGCCAGGCGGATGTGACGTGCGGTGACGTGGATGCGACCTCCTCGCCTCGCCGCTCCTGGCTCGGCGGCTCGCCTCTCGCCTCCCGCGGGTCCTCCTGGGCCGTGCTGGGGCGGGGCGGCCGGGCGCGGCGCCGTGCTCGCGGCCGACCGTCTCCCCCGGCTGGCTGGACCGTACGCCTGGTGTGGTCTGGTCGTCTCCATGGCGTGCCCCCTCAGGACGCCTTTGCCTTTGTTGGTCCCAACGGCCCGCAGCTTCGCCCCGAAAATCGATTCCTTGCAAAAAGGGCCTACTACGACCCTACAAAAGTTTTTCCTGACGGAAGTTTTCTATGTTTACAGGGGGTAACTCTGTAAGGATTAAGTACTACACATTCGAAACAGGAAAGTCCACTGAAATGAGGAACATATTTCCTGCTTGTGATTTTTCGAGGCCCTTTGACCTTGTTTCAAAGATGCGATTTTCTGGGTGTGGTTTATAAATTTCATCTCCTTGATTGGGGTGGTGGGAGCTCCCCCCCTTCCCACACACACACACTCACGGGGGGGGGGGGGGGGGACTCGCAAGGTACTTTGGGGAGGAACTTTCCTGCGCCGTTCGCAGCTCCGCCTAGCAACACGGCCGGCATTGGGTAAGCGGGCCTCGCGTGGCGACTCAGCTGGGCGGGGCCGGACGGGTACTGTACATGTACAGGGCATAGTCGTGCGATATCGGGCGGCAAAATATTGTTAACCTATTGTCCCCATTTTTATTCCATTTTTTGTTTTCCTCAAAAGAAATTGCGGTTTGATTTGAGATACGCCCCACCTGTCAAGCATGTTATTCAGCCAGCCGCCAGTGCAGCGGGTCCGCGCGTACGTGCACGGCTGCGCACTCCCGCGGCCGCGGCCGGGTGCCATGTGTGGAGCGGAGAATGTCACTCCTCCTCGCGCGGACGTCCTAGAGACTGTCGCTTAGCTCTAGCGCCGCGGCGATTATATATATTGGCGAGAGACTCCGCGGAGGCGCGGTGCGGCGTGGCGCGGCGGTGCGCGCCGTTCTAGAAAGGTCGGCGGGGACGCGCCGCCGCGGTGGTGCGCGGTGTCGGTGCGTTCGCCGCCGCGCCTACCACTCGGCTCGGCCCGCTCGCTACACTGACCTTACGCAACCTCCCCGTAAACAAGCCTGACGGACGGACGCGGACGCGGTGGAGGTGTCGCTGGCGCCGCTGCTGCTGGTGCTGCTCGGCTCTGAATCAGTAATGAGCGTGACCTTTCTCTGTCGTTTAGTTTTCACGCCCCGCCGAAGGTCCTCCTGCTCGCGAGCGCATGATGCGCGGCCCTTGACCAAGGTCCTCGCGGCGGCGGCGGCGGCGGCTATCTACCGATGACGGGTGTAGTATACCTGCGCACCGCGCACGGCCGTGTGTGCTGCTCGCGGCCCTGGCGCGCGCCGGCTATTTAAAAAGCGACCGGGGAGAGTGTAGGGTGTGTGTATGAACGTGACTATTGTTAGACGGCGATTGGACCCAGAGCGCGGCCACGCCTCATGTTGGAGTAACGCTGCCATAGCGCCGCTGCACTGTGCCAAAACGTTTTATTGCGCGGGTCGTTTTGCGTAAAACGACACAACGGTCAGATGTTGCGTTTGTGTGCCGTTTGTCGCGGGGCGGTGGTGCGGTATGGTGTTGGATACGTGGTCGCGGTGCGCGGCAGGCAGTGCTCACCGGGTGACGTGTGACGCCTTATACCGCCCAGTTCGGACCTACTTTCAGCAGCACCCCGCCGCTGCTGGAGGGGCCGCCGGCGTGTCGCGACAATAAACGCCTCCGCGCGCACGGCTGCGGCGCTCAAGGTCCCCGCCGAGCGCCTTGGAAACGCGGCCATGTTTGTCGATATGTCTTACATACGAAATGTGTGTCAGTTTGCGTCGCAGTCGCGCGCCGTGCTCGCGATGACGCCCCTTGCCGCCGGGGAGACGCCACACGACCGACCACCCCGGCTCGGCTGCGCGCCGTGGTCGCGGCCGCGGGCAGGGCCACTGTCACTCTGCGACACGACCGCCCGCCCCGGCCAGGCGAGCGTCGCTCTCTGCGAAAAAATAAGACTTTACTTGTCAAAGTTGCGGGGGCGGAATAAGTCGGGACCATTGGCGTCGTGACCCGGCAACTGCACGGAGGTGCTCGGGCACACGGCCGCCGGGGCGTACAGTGCAGCGCTGCTGCTACTGGGGTGCTGGGGGCCCCGCCGCGTCCCGCCCCGCCTCGCCCGCGCCGGGCCTGTGCACGTGTCATCTCGCGATGCGAGGAGAAGGGGGGGAGGTGGAGCAAAATGGGGTTGCGTCGGGTGCACACGGACAAAGCCAAGGTCCTCGCCCGTACAGTAGTG
>NW_026267208.1:677749-678160 GCF_000697945.3 Frankliniella occidentalis | reverse complement strand
GGGGCGCGAGATGTATATTATGCCTGCGATTGCGGCAACTCAACGGCGTCCTGCTGCTGCTGCTGCCGCTGCTGCTGCCACGTCGGCCACGTCGGCCGCGGCACGTCACCTGTCGCTGTCCCAGCGGCCGCAGCGTGCAGTGTGTGCATATCAGAGGCCGGGGCGGGGCGGCGTATACAGACAAGTGCAATGTCGCGAGGGGCCCAGCGGCCCGACGCGCCGCGCCGCGCCACGCCTAGCAACAGGCCACACGCTAGTGCACGTGATCGAAGAGGCGCGAGAGCAGGTCTGCTGGCCCGCTGGCCCGTTTTCCCTTTCCCCTTAGCCGGGAGTCGAACCCGTGTCACTCTCGCCGTGCCCCCCCCCCCTTTCCCAAACTGCTCTCTCATCTGCCTACTCACCTACCCGACC
>NW_026267208.1:672616-677621 GCF_000697945.3 Frankliniella occidentalis | reverse complement strand
CCCTCCTCTTCCCCCCACCCACACCGGGGAGGTTTCAAATTTCCCGCCGAGCAGCGGGCGCCGAGGTGATCAGCCGATGACGTGTTATAGGCTCTCGCTGACTGACCTATATTTATTTGTAGGAGTTGGCGGGGCTGTCGGCCGTCACGTGACTCTCTCTCTCTAGCCGGGCTCGTTCGTTTATCAGTTTCCCTTACTGCCAGCACCCCTCTCGCTCTCTACTCTTCCTCCCTCCTCTTCCCTCTCCTCTCTCTCTCTCTTCTGACCCGGGCCGCCGCCAGCCGAACGGGCCGCAGGAGGAGAGCAGCCGCTCGCACGTCGTGCGCGGGGCCACGAGTAGAACGTGAGGCGGCGGCGGGGCTTCTGGGGGCATTTTCCTACACTGCCCCGAAATATTGTAATAATGACGATAATTATTTGGTCATGATTGCTCCTGGGGCGTTGCTCCGCCTCCTCCCCGCGGCCCGCGCGCCTGCGCCGCACCCCACCCGGCGACCGGGTCGAACAAGGTATGTTCCCGGGAGGGGAGGTGGAGGGGGTCCTCCAGAGATACAGAGGGGGTCGTAATGAGTTGGCAAACTATTGATTTTTCTCGGCGGCTGCCGGCCGCGCCTGCCTCGCGCGTAGGTGCGCTGCATGTAGGTAAAAGGCAGGCGCGGTGCGTGCTTCTCACCCTTCTCACCCCTCGGCTGCTGCTGTCCCTCCCCCGGCCCGGTACACGCTATAGTACAGCCGAGCGGTAGCAGCGGTGCGCCACGGCCGAACAGCTGTTCTGGCTCTACCCCCGGCACGACGTCGTCGTGCAGGATGCCGAGCTGCTGCTGCACCAGGGCGGGCCGTCCCGGCCGTCCCGCCCCGCCGTCGGCCCGTCTCGCGCCAGTAACCCCTTACTGCCTGGATGGAGGGGGTGGGGTTTCTGGGCCCGCCCCGCCCGGCCGCCTGGTGTGGTGTGGCTCGTGTTTCAAGATCACCTTCTGATCGTGGCATCGTGGCGGATGTCGTAACGGCCTATGGCAGCTCCCTCCCTTCCCGCCTCTCCCCTCTCCATAAGTGATTAGCGTGGGCGGCACTGCACCTTCTCGCTCCGTAAAGAGGAGGGGAGGGAGGGGGCCGGGCCGTTTATTATCGACAATGAATGACATCATCTCTAATTTGCTGGGGTCCGTAGTAAAGTGCCCGCGACAGCTATTCTCACAAAAGAAGAAAAAACCTTTTCAAAAAAAAATCAGTCCAAACAAACATTTTGTGGATTTTTTTCTGACGTTTAAAAACCAGTTTGTTTCGAATACGAAAAACACAATCTTTTTCTTGGTCTTATTTGCGGTCTGCTCGACTCGGGTCGGGCCTAGAGCTCGGCCCAGCGCGGCCGGAACCGCTTTGCCCGCTCGGCTGCTGGGGCTTCATTTCCGGAACCTGGTCTCCGACTGTGTTCTTGCCTACGTGGCCGCGAAGGCTGGCGCAGCGTGTGAGCTGAGTGTACATGCACGTCAGCTGACGACCGTACAGCGCGCGCGTGTGTGTGTGTGCATGGGCGTGCGCGGGTTACCTTGAACTGACCTCACAATACCTGAGCTGGACACGGCAGCTCACTCACAGGCTGCCGATCCATGAGGAAGCTGTTGCAGCACTCTGCCGAAATATACGAGTGGACGTACAAATCGAGATGGGGCTGGTTTGCCGTATCCTTCGGCCCTTGTTCTTGTTGCCAACCCGCGATGGTTCAGTCGCAGGCCGGTACGGTGGCTTTTCTTACTCGGCCTATTTCGGTTTTTCGATCATAATAGTAATTTCTTTCGACGTTTCCTTCATTTTTTGGGGTCTAGATTTTTATTTTATTTTCGAAGGGAAAAGGAGGAGGGGGGGGGGGCTATAAGTACCACCACACCCAGATGTGTGCTGGTGCGTCGCGTCGGAAGCGCGCCGGAGGATGTCCAGGAAGTAATCTGTCAGGGCGCAGTTTGTCTTGGGGAAACAAACTGTGCGCGGCGGGTTTAAGATCGAAAGTGGAATAAAACGGTCATAAACTGAAGGAAAACGTGGTTAAAATCCGTCAGGTGTTTCCACGTTGGCAGGTGAGTCAGCTGAGCGGCGGGGCGGAGGAGGCGTTGAGGCGGCGGCCGGTGGGGGGAGGAGGGGGGATCCATGGCGCTGTTGCCAGCAGCTCTGCCCCGTCCATTCAGTACTGATTGGTCTGTCCGCATTCCCTACGAAAAGTCTGACCCTTTGAACGTTACTGGACTGAGGACTCTGTTGTGTATAATATTCTTACCCCGCACCCTCTTTTCCTAACCCCCCCTGGAAGCCGTCGGTTTTCTTGTGGAAGAAATGAGTCGATTCGCGTGCATTCGGCCTTGACTGTGCTGTTTGAGCCGGGTATCTTTCGGCGTGTATTCTGGGCGTGGCGGGGCGTGGCCGCCTCGGAGCTGCTACTATGGCTTCGGTTCTGTGTGAGACGCCCGATTCGCGGATTTTTTCCCCCCTCTTTGAGAAGAAGAAGAAGAAGAGCTTCGGTTTTGGTTTACGTTTCGTGGCTCTTTCCAAGCCTCGCCTCGCCTATTTGAGTGTAATTATCCCCTCCTCTCATGTGGGACCCTGCCGCGGAGGGAGGGCCCGGCCCGGGCGCCTTGCGTGGCGTAGCGCGGCGTTGGTCGCGTGCGCGTGGTTTGGCAAAAGTTTGCCAAGGGTTTCTTTTGTTGGTTTTATTTTTGCGGTGCATCGCGATTCGCCCCGGGAGCATTCACTTGATATTAAAGGGGCGCGGGGCTGCGGATATACTTAGCCTTAGACAATGTTGCACAGCGGCTGCAGCGGGCGTGGCGGGGTGCGGCGGGGCGGGGCCCCGCTCGGCGACGCGAGGCCGGGAGCTCGGCGATCTTGTTCCATGTCCTCTATTCTATACTTTGCCCCGACGTTCACGTGATGCTCACTCTTGTCGTCGTCTGTTATGTTCAGGGCGCGATCGGAGTAGCGGAAGAACCATTGCTAACAAGTTTGAAATGTAACCCTGATAGGTGGCTGATTTACCCCGCTCACTTCTGTAGTTATGCTGTATGAGGCTTGCCTTGCCCATCGCCCCTATTCACGGCGCCTTACGGGTCCGAGCGAGTAGGCAACCCGGCGTAGGGTACAGCATAACTACAGAAGTAAGTGGGGTTAATCAGCCACCTGGTAAAGTCGAAGATGTTTTTAAAAATAGATTAATTTAAATATTAATATAAAAGAGGGGGTTAGGACGGTGTTTTCGTGGCCGAAAATATTTGACGTTTGGTCGAGGCGCGTCGATGTAATTTCCATGGGGCACCTCGTGCTGCCCGGCGTGGATAGGCAGGGCGGGCTGATGGCCGCACGGCCCGCGGCGGGGCGGGGCGGGGAGGGCCAGCCTAGGCACCGCCGGACCCTCATTTAAATGTCATTGACCAAGGCGGGGGGGAGGGGGGGGCGTCCGTAAATGGGGTGACAAGACACCGGGGCCGAACGTTAGGATTTATATGCTATTCAACCGCGCTGGTGAAGAAGTCCCATCTTTAGCAACGTTATCATGAGTCAAAAGCTTGTAGACGAATTTATCCCATACCACTCCTTCCCGGTCGTAATGGGAAAATGCTATGAGGAGAAATAGAACAAAACGCAATCCATTTTGTATGACTTCTTTCACTGACACATTTTGCACGGTGCATTTTATTAGGTATTGTACATTAGCCCCGCCTGCATGATGCCTTGTGCCCCGCGGAGCTGGCTATGGCCTGGTCCAGGGACTCTAGTCCAGGGCAGCGACCCTAGCAGAGAGAGAGGGGGAGAGGAGGAGGGGAGATCCAGCGCGAAACCGGGCGGACTGGCCTCTCAGATCCCCTCGGGCCGTGCCACGTCGAGCCTAGTCGGGCCTAGGTTGTGGCAGCGGCAGACCCTTCGCGATCTGATTGGCTGGCAAATACATGACGTCAGCGTTTGACAAAGCGGAATATTCCATGGCCATTTTTCGTTTCCAGCGCTTCATGTAAATCGGTACAAGCCACGAGCGCGCTTTGTTTAAACTTTTGTATCTTCTTTTGGAGGGGGGCTGCGGCCAAAACTTGCAGTGTAACATGGAGTTGGGCCTAGCGTCGAGCCGAGCATAATGGAAGCTCAGCCGAGCCGGCAGAGTGGGAGCCGCGGCGGCGCCCGGAGCGTGCCGGAGCGTGTTGCCTACGTCGCCGGAGGAAAGACGTTGACAGATACCGCGGACCGCGAGAGAGGGGGGGGGGGGCATCGAAATGGAAGCTCTTCTGATAAGCCCTGCGCAGTGCGCACTAATAGGCTCTAGAGGACCGCCTCCCCCGCCCTCTGCCCTGCCCACTAGAGACGAGAGCGGCCAGGCCTTGGACTTGACCTCTCTCCTCCTCGGTCGCCCACTTGAACGGCCGATGTCGCGTCTCCCTATCGAAATGTGGACCTGCCCCGCCTCGTCGTCTTCACCTCATGTGCCGGGTACCCGGCTGCGGCCCGAGCCTGGGCCTGGGCCTGTTCGTGGCGTGGTCGGGACCCGGCAGGCTTTATTGGCCATTTGGACTCTCCTCTCCTGCTCCCCCCCCCCCTCTTTCTCGCCATGGCCCGGTTCGAACCGGTTCCCCTCTCTCTGTCGGGGGCGAGAGGGGGCCGAAGGGGGGGTTACGCAACCCAAGGCACCCTAACCTACCGTAACAAAACTTTGCGACCGCCGCGCTGGGCATCGCGTCGTTAATCAAGTTGTGATCATCCATCAAAAGCGCGCCCCGGGCCTGAGGGGTGCGTGTGTGTTTTTGATTTGGCACGACCCCCCCCCCCCTCTACCCCGCCTTCCATCTGCCCCCTTCACCTACACTTGTTATTTTTCACACATCCCCACCTCATCCTCCTTCTCCTCCTCTTCATAGGAGTCTGGACTCGGTCGCCAAAAGAGAGGCTCTTTGATATGCTTGTGATTTTTCTTGTTCGCGATGTGGAGGATCTCTAACCTCCGCGTTCGCTGTGTGTGTGTTTGAGCCCCCCC
>NW_026267208.1:670581-672506 GCF_000697945.3 Frankliniella occidentalis | reverse complement strand
CCCCGCTTTCCCGCTCACGGCTCCGTCGCGGCGGCGGGGTCGACGAACTCTGCGCGCGCCGCGACTTATTGGGTCATATCTAACTGCGACACTCGGAGGAGCGGGGGGAGGGGCACCTTGATCCTCCCCCCGCCTCGACGCTGGGAGAAGCGGGACCTGCGGGTTGCCTACCTGGAGGGCGCGGAGTTCGTCACGAGTTATCTGAGTTGAAGCTAAACTAGCCCGGCAAAAGACCACACACACAGTGTGTTATTTCAGTGCTCTGTCGCGCGCAAAGCGCAACAGAGCGTTGGGCGCGGCCCGGATCGAACGCGACCATCGGGTACGACGGCCTCGTCTTGTGGTTGGTTGGTCACCTCGCAGTATCGTTATCTGCAGCGGGCCCGCCGTGTCGTGTTCTTTGCCCACCTTATTGTAATCTCCTCGTGATCGCTGCGCGCCGGCCGCGCCGCCAGCCGATACCAAGACCAGGGCGGCGTATGGCAGCTCGGCGCGCGGCTCATGGCGGCCGCGGTGGTGGTGGTGGTGGTCCTCCTGCTGACCCGGGCCGCGGCGGGTCATTCCTAGCGACCGTTCGGCGTCACTTTTCTATCCGTGAGAGTGGCTCAGTCTGAGGGTGGCGGGGCAAGTAACAGGGGCAAAGATAAGCGCAGTTTGGGTCCTCCTCATTGAGGTTGAAAGATCAGCGAGATGATCCGCGCGCGCGGTAGTGCGGGGGGCGTTGACACTACGGCGGGGAGTGTCGAAGAGAAGCCAGAAAGCTGCGGCTGTTGTATGAGTTTGACGCTGATGTTTGTACCGATCGTTCGTCGTATACGAAGCCCAACACAGTCTGTTATTGATTGATCGCTCGCGGCGTGTCGGCGAGGCACGCGCGCGCTGTCACTCCCATCAAAACGAACGACGATGCGGCGAACTCGTTCACACCCCCGGGATTAGAGGAGGGCCAGGACGAACAGGAGGTCGGCGTTGCTGCCCTCCGGTCCGTCTCTGCCGGGCAGTATGCACCTTGCCCTCTGTCTCACAGGTGCCGCCGGCAGAGGCCCGGGCAAGTGTAGCCCGGCCTTCCCTGGCCCGGGCGCGCGCCGCCGCCGCCGCCCGCCGCCGGCCGCCGCCCTCCCTGCGTCGCGCCACCCCTCTGCTCCGCGCAGCGTAACCCGGCCTTCCCTGCTCGCCTCCCCCTCTCTCTCCCGGGCCGAGCTGCTGCCGCTGCTGGCCGAGCTAGCGCTGCTCTGCGCCGTGATGCCGTTGTTTTTCTCCTCCTCGGAGCGGGGCGCAGCGGCGCGGGGCGCGGCGGGGCGGGGCTGTGTGCAGCGTCCGGCCCCTCCTGGCCCGTCCCGGCCGTCCCGGGGCCCCTCCATCCACTGCCACCTCGTCTGGAGCGCCCCGCCCCGCCCGCTCTTCTTCCCACGCTCGGAGGATGGGCATAGCCCCGGCACGGCCTGTGCACTGGCTCCGGGACGGACGGGCTAGGGTCGCGTCCGGGACGGCGGCGGCGGCGGCCTCTCTCTTGTCTGTCTCTCGCGCTCCCTCGCGCCGCCGCCCCGCTCTCCCTCTCTCCGTCTCTCTCCCTCGCACGCGGCACCCGAGGCGCCCGAGTGTGGGTGGTGGCGGTGGGAATGTGCGGCCGCGCGGCGTGGCGGAGCGTAGCAGCGCGCGCGCGGCTTTTGTCGGACCCGCCAGGAGGGGAAAATTTGAATTGGAATCTGGACATCTGGGAAAAAACGGGGGCGCCGGTGTGGTATAAGTGTGGCTCTGGCGGTGGCCGGGCGTTGCTAAGGGGAGGTGTGAGGAGGAGGAGAGGGTGAGGTGGTTGGGGGAGCCGCGGGGGAGGGGCGCGAACCCGCGACCTCACAGCGCAGCCCGTGGCTCTATAGCCGTGCTGCGCTGCTGGTCCTGGAGCGGCGAGGGGGCGTGGCTGGAGG
>NW_026267208.1:664912-665514 GCF_000697945.3 Frankliniella occidentalis | reverse complement strand
CCCCTCCCCTCTCCTCCCGCTCCCTTCGCCCACGGGGCCGCGTACGTTCACCTCGCTTTTGCGCCGCAGCGCAGTATTGTGCATATCACTTTCTCCCCTCCCCCTCCCGCCCGAGAGCGCGGACACACGCGTATGTACAAACACACACACACATACGCACATGTGTGTTGCGTCGGTGGAACGCTCCTGCTCGTGTGTCGAGTGTAGCGCGCCTGCTGCCGCTAGTCTGTGCGTGACACGCGGGGAGGACGTTAGTTCGCTCCCCGCGTTCCCCTTTATCCAGCGGCTAGCTCGCTCGCCGCTCGCTCGCTGGAGGGAGCTGGAGGGCAGCTTGATAAATCTCGGACATTTCCTGTCTGTCCGTGAGGCTACCCCGGGCCCGGGCCCGGAGGCTACCCTTTCTGATTATTGCTTTCGTTGCGCTCCACGGCGACGTCGCACTGGATGGAGCGGCGGGGGAGCGGGAGGAGGGAGAGCGCCGGGGCCGCGCCGCCGGGGCCGCCAGCAGGTGCGCCACGCGGCGTCGGTTTAACTAGCTTACAACTCTTGTTTCGCGTTTTATCATCGGTTAGGAGGCTTTTACTGCAAGTGCTTTCAAAGTC
>NW_026267208.1:662049-663608 GCF_000697945.3 Frankliniella occidentalis | reverse complement strand
CGACGGCAGGGTGGGGCAAAAGACTAAAGGCAAAGGCGGTGTAAAACGAATGGGGAAGCAGGGGGGGTTCGGGGGCAGCGCCGTAAATTTCGTGAAGCCGACAAAGACGACAAAATCAAGCAAAGCGTAAAATTTCGAGAAACACGCGTTTGTGTAGGTTTGATGCGTTTTCTAGTATTGGGGTGCGATAGGGGCACCGCGGCGCGGAAGTCGAGTGACCCTGTCGTGGCTTCGCCGCCGTTCCCCTTTTTAGAGAGTCCCCCACTGGCTGTGTCTACCCGAAGGTAAAAGTTTCCCGTTTTGATAAATATTGCCGGTTCTCGTTATCCAGTTTTGATAAAGATTGGTGATTGACGTTCCTGTTCAAGTTTTTTTAACGCTTTATTATTGATGGTAAAGAAAATTGTGTGACACTGATCTGTATGTGTGCCAATGTTATTTGTTGCGTTGGACTAACGTTTATTTATTTTCTCTTTTTTCCAGGTGAGATATCTCCCTGCCCCTTGAACGCTTCGTCGCTGCGGTGTTTAGTGAGTCGGAACCATCTGCGGACGCGTGGCGTGTTTCGCGAAACCGCGGGTGGGGGGCCGCATTTGGGCCAAAGTAACACGCTTTCGGAGGAGGAGTTGGAGTAGCAGGTGGGGGGAGGGGCGCTGGGGAATTGGTTGTCGTTCGGTTGTGCGTCGAACTAGGCGTTTGCACGCGGTTGGCACAAGCAGAGTGCGTTGGAGTGGACCGAGGCCCGACGGACTAACGAAACCAGTCGAATTAATTATTCCGAAGTATGATCGCGTGTGTGTGTAGTTGGGTCCTTTTGTCTCGGGTAATGGCGCTGTAATGGCGGCAAGGAATGGGAAAATGGTCCAGTTGCGTGTAAGTGTGTGTGTGGTGTGGTGGTATAGTATTTGTTGTTCGTGGAAATGAGAGTGTTCCAGGAGGACGGGCGTTGCTGGATGGGTTGGCTGTGATGGTGGTGGGGGAGTGGGAGGAGATGGAGAGGGGGAGGGGGGGCTTACCTGAGGGTGGACGCCGTCGTTGGGCCCCCGCTTGTGGAGGTATGCGAGGCGAGAGGGGGAGGGAGGCGAGGCGAGGGCGGGGCACCGTCGAGGCGGGAGGGAGGGGTCGCGCCCAAGGCCGGGAGACATGTCCTGCTTTTGGAGCGCGCTGCGAGATGCGAGACGTGTCTCTCTATGGCTTTGATAAGGCGACGGCCTGTGTGAGTGTGTCTGTCTGGAGCACGGCCATGGCCCCCCGGCCCCCCCGCGGCGGGATCCCGGGCGAGCAGCGCTTCACTTGTCAGAGCCAGAGGAGGGAGGAGCAGTGGCGGAGCAAGGTATAAGGGAAGACGAGGCTGGTGGTGTGTTCAGCGGCATCGGCGTGTGGTCCCAACCACGCTGAAAAATGAAACTCGACGAGCGGCGGAGTTGTATAGGCGCGCCACGCAACACTTCTCGGCGGGCGCCCCGTCTCTGCTCTTGCACCGCCACCGCCGCGCTTGTTTTGTTTTTTTTTCGCGCGCGATATCCTTGTGGCGTTGCAGCCACTCCCTTACCCCCCCC
>NW_026267208.1:659288-661329 GCF_000697945.3 Frankliniella occidentalis | reverse complement strand
CCGAGGGGGGCGCCGGGGCCGCCAGCAGGTGCGCCACGCGGCGTCAGTTTAACTAGCTTACAACTCTTGTTTCGCGTTTTATCATCGGTTAGGAGGCTTTTACTGCAAGTGCTTTCAAAGTCTTAAAACCGAAGAGCCCCACGCTTGCGGCGGGCGGGCGGGCCGGGCGTGTGCTCGCTGCTCGCATTCCCTCTAACCGATCGGAAGTTCCCCAAAAGTTATTGGAGGAGCCCGTCTCATCCCGTGCCCATTATGTATCCAGGGGAGGGGGACCTTACCTTGTGGCGCGGCCGGGGCTTGGGGGCCACGGGGCCACGGCGGCGGGCCGAGCGGCGGGGCGGCCCTCCTGGTGAGGTATGCCTCTGTAAGGCGAGGCATCGGGACCGGCTTTGATATGTGCCGTGCCCACGGCCACGCTGCTCTAGCTCTACGCTCCGGGCGCGGCACAGAACGCCCCGCCCCGCCTCCTCGCCCCCACCCGCCGCCGCCATGACTCACAGAACAGTTCTTCCATAATAGACGCTGCAACGTCCGTGTTACACTAGAGGGCGTCCGGGAGCGAGTGGCGCGCTGCTCTGCTCTGCTCTCCGCTGACGGGCGGGCCGGCTGCCGGGACGCGCGCTCATGTCCTTCCCCCGCACACGGATAGCCGAGCCGATGGGCCGGGCGGGGCAGGGCGGGCAGGGCGGCGAGGGCGGGCTGCTTTATGGGCGTCAGAGGACGCGCCAAACGAGGAGGCGCCAGTCCAGAGAGCCGAGCAGCAGAAAGCCTTGTGGCGGGGCGACGACCTCTATGGAGTGGGCGCGAAAAGCGAAAGCGTCACTGGGTTGGAGATAGGGACGGAGAATGAAAAAGAGAGAGAGGGGGGGGGGGCGTTGTGCTTGTGGTTCACGGCTTGGAGGGGCATAGTATGCCGGGCCGGGTGGGATCGAGATATCGGTGTGTTATAGCAGCAGCGAGATCCCCTCCACGTCCACCCCCTCCCTCTCTCCCTCTCTCTGCCTCACGTGATGCAACAACGTCGCGCGTCGTTCCGCGTAGTCAGGCGAAGACAAACGACATGCAAACGCCCGCCGAAATAACCGATATTGCAGCGAAAACGTAAGGGAGATGGGGGAGGGGAAAATTCTAGGAGATGTGCAGAAGGGGGGGGGGGCCGGCGAGGAGGGGGGCCGCCAATCTCGTCGCGCACAATACTTAGTCAGCGCGGCGGATAGAGCGTGTCGCGCGCAATCGTAAGCGTGACGGTTTGTGTGTCTGAGTGTGTGCGGCGTCAGGCAAACGGCGTAACGATACAGATTGCAGTGCGCTGCCTCTCCACCTTCAACCCCACCCCCACCCCGACCACCCTTTCCCCCCGCTGCTGCTGGCCCCTCGTCGTTCGTCGTCGTGGCCGTGGCGCACGGCGCCGCCCCCGCGCCGGCGGGGAGGTGAGGCGGAGGGCCGCGGACGCGCCTTCTTCGGCTCGCGCGCGACGCGGCCGCGTACCGCGCGCGGACTTTCCCGTTATTTTGCGGAGCGCCGCCCTACCTTCTGCTGTTGCTTCTCCTCCGTTTCTCCCGCTTACCTTTTAGCTTCTGCTTCCCGATCCGGTCCGGTCGTTCCAACATTTTTAGCCGTCGAGTTCCTCCAATTTTTCACGAGTTTCCTCGCCGGCCGCCCGGGGGCCGGGGAGCCGGGGGGGGGGCGCATGTGTGCTCGCGTGACGGTGACGCCCGGCTAGCTCGGCTCGCCTCTTGAGGACGTTGGCACTGACGGGACGGGACGCCGCGCCCGTGATTCGCGCTGCCCGAGAGGGGCAAGGGGGTGGGGGGGCTGAATTATTTGAGTGTGGCGGCAGAGGAGCGCCCGGGCTAGCGTGGTGCGGAACATGGCACAGCGAGGAGGGGCGGATCCAGGACGCGGCACGCGGACTGAATTTGGGCGAGGGACGGACCAACTGTGGGGAGAGGGATTGGAGGGGGGGGGGAGTTTGCTTTCGCAAATTTCGCTAGGCTAAGGTTCGTGGGCGGCTCTTGCTGGTCTGGGCGCGCGGCAGCAT
>NW_026267208.1:655466-658333 GCF_000697945.3 Frankliniella occidentalis | reverse complement strand
CAGTTAGGGGTATTAGTTTGCCCCATTACTTCACCAGGAACGGTGCTTAAAACTCAGGGAAATTTGGCGAGAAATAGTCTGGAAATCAGGGAAAACTCAGGGAAAATGGAAATGAAAATTTTGTGGCAACCATGGGGCGGTGCGCTCGGCCGCGGCCGGTCGCGGACCGGTCGCCCTTGCCCTGTCGGCTGCTGCTGCGGCCGTGCATACCGTCGTGCATCGACCGACGTCGGCCGCGGCGGCGTCCCTTCCTTGTCCGAGACGCACTTCGAGATTCTCGTTTTTCGTTGGAAACATGACAAAGTTGGGGTTTAGCTCATCGGTTTTTGGAACGGTTTGAGGCGTTGGCGCATGAGACCCCTCCCCCTAGACGGCCTGTGTGTGAAGCTCGTGCGGGCCGCGCAGTCGCGGGGATCAAGGCCCCCGCTCCCTCAGCCGGACATCCAGTGCCCCCCTGCGGGTGCCCCGCCGCGCATGGGGAACAGAGAGCCGTCCTGTCTGCGAGACTCTGCTCTGCTGCTTCTGCCGAGTGAAGATGCATTCTGACAAAAATGTGGGTTGGGTCGTCGTCGGCGTAGCGCGGTGGCGGCGGGGCTGGCAGGGTTCCTGCTGCTGCAGCAGGGCGAGAGCAGGGCTGTGTGCTACGCGCGCTTGGCACACCCTCCCGGCCGCGCCGCGCCACGCCCCGGGCCGGACCAGGACCAGGCCGGGCCTGCCTGGCCGCGCGGGCTATTAAAAATAAAATTTGAAAAGGCTGTGTGGCGTTGGTGGGCGTGGCGGGGAGGGAAGGGTTGGCCCTGGGAGGGGGCCTGATTGACATCTGGCGTAATGCGGGACAACAAGCCCGGCCGGCCCGCGCCGCGACGGCATAGGAGGCGGAGCACGGCGGAGCAGCACAGCGGAGCTCAGCGGGTGAATAGCGAACGAGGTTGTTATTTGGTTGCCACTCCTCCTCTCCTTCTTGCTCTCGGGCCGGCCGGCCGGCCGGTCGGTCGGGCTGGCGGTGGTCGGCTCTGGTGCGGCGGCCGGCCCAAACGTGTTACCGGCGCAGCGCACTTACGCCTGCCTGTTGTTGTTGCATCGGAGCGCCTCTGGTGCGACCGCCCCGCCCCGCCAGCCTTGGCAAGGTTGTCGACTCCGCCGCTCCGCTCCGCCCCGCCCCGCTCGCTGCAGCCCGTGTGCAGCCTGCACTGGTTGTTGTTCCTCCCGCGCCAAGGATTCGCCATTCTTCTTGTACTTTTTGATTTTATTTTTATACCGTACTGTTGGGGAATGTATCGCCGATGGTTTTATTGTTGGTTTTTTCGTTTGAATTGTATTATTAGTGTAGAGTTAAGAAAAGAAACGTGAACAGCTCGGTGAACAGTGAGGGTCTGGTGTCGTCTTCTGTTCCAAAACCGTATAAATATATGGCGCGCCATGGCAAGCATTGGCGAAGGGAGTAGCTTAATGTTTATCTCATTATTTTATTTTTTTTGCGTTAAGAGTGCCCCATTTCCTTGCTAGACCGCCCCCTCCCCTCTCCGCAACCCCAGGAAGAGAGCGGTTTGCGCCCATTTCGACCGATAGCATTCATGGAGCGAGGAGGAGGCTGGAGCGCGGCCAAATGTGCACAGTACGTACAGTGCGGGTGCCCCGCCCCTTCCCGCTCGCCGCATGTCCGGAGTGTGGAATAGGCAAATGACACAGAGGGCTGGAGGAGAGGAGACGAGACGGCCCGAGGATAAAGATGATTCCAGAGGCTTTCGAAGAGGCCCTGCAGAAAGATTGTAGAGCTCTCCCGGGAGATAGGAAGAGAGGACAGCTCCCGGAAACGCTGATGTGTGCGTTCCGCCCTTTGGTATGGCGTCGCCGGCGCGCGCGTTTGCTGACGGACGGCTCTCCTTTGCCCTGTCACAGGCAGAGCACACACCGTCCCATAACCCTTTGCTGGCATAACTAGGCATATGAACATGCCGCATTCAGAGGCTGCACCTTTTTCTGGCTTCAAAAAAAGAGGGAACAATAAAGCCGGCCGCGAGTTCTCTCTCTCCCGGGAGAGGTCGCTGATTAAACCGCTGGACACTGGACTGCTGGTCCTATGGTCCCTCCCCTTCCGGTTCACGGTCGGGCGCTCTGCTAGCGCTCTGGCCGGGTCTCCGGCGGCAGTGCTCGCGGGGCTGGGCCGGGGAGGGCTGTTACGTAACAACGCACGGGCGTTACATGCGCCGGGCTGCACCACCACCACCTCGCACCTGCCCGCGCCCGCCCGCCCGCCCGCCTCTTGTCTAGTGCCCGCCCGCATACGCGCGGCCAGGCGAGGCGACTACTACTACCATGGTCTGTTCAATTGTCCGTCGACGGAACAAGCGACGCCTGCACGACGGGCAGGTGCAACAGGTGTGAGGGCCGCCCCTGGTGGTGGTGGTTGGTGCCGACGTGCGTGGTCAGGCGCGGGGCGAGGCGGAGCCGGGCGCGGAGCAGCAGGCCAGGCCAGGCCGTGGGCGTGACTGGCAATGACAATGTGGCAGAGCGAGTGTGACCTGTACTCCTCGGCCGGCCCGCTGCTGCTGCTGCTGCTGCTGCTGCTGCTCCTGGCCAGTGAGTGGTGGTGTTGGTGGTGGAGGCAGTGTAGGCCGTGCTCGTTGCTGCTCGCCCCGCGTTCGCCTCCCTCCCGCTCCCTCCGCTCGGCTTTCATCCCTTCTACTCCTCGCCGCCGCCGCCGCCTGGCCTGGCTCCCCTGGCTCTGGCTCGGCGGCTGAGTAATCTATGACCCCACCTGACCAACTCCCTTTCCGGCCGCGCCAACCCAACAACGCTCCGCCACGCCACCGGACATTGAGAATAGAGGCGTCGGCCGTTACGTGGAGGGGACGGGGGACGGGGGG
>NW_026267208.1:650627-654736 GCF_000697945.3 Frankliniella occidentalis | reverse complement strand
GCCGCCGCCGGGGCCCTTGCGGAGCCCTGCGCCCTTTACACCCAAAAGTGTCACTTGTCTGGCTTCGGCGCCGCGCCTGCCTGCTGCTGAACCCCTCTGTCGGTCGCTCGGTCGGCTCGCCTTGTCGATGGCTGCTGCTGCTGCTACTCGCTTGCGCCCGTAGAGCCCGCCCGCCGCCCCTCTGCACCGCGCCACCCCCTCCCACCCCCGCGTGGCCCTTTGCGGCGCTTGTATAGCGTTACCCTTGTCGCCGGCCGCGCGGGGGTCGCCGTCGTGTGACGCTCTGCTCTACCTCCCCCCTTCCGGCTCGTCATATCCTTCGTCACCTTTGCGGGAGCGCTCGCTCGCCTGTGTGTTTGTGTTTGTAGCGGGAAGGTCATGGTTTCCGACTCGCACCGTGTTCACACAATAACTGTCGCGGTGGGCTCAGCTGGCGCGCGGGGTGCGCTTGGCCGGGCCCGGGGCCCTGCCTGTTAGTTCTGTTTTCGGCCCGATTTGCCTTTTGTCTCGACTCGGCCTGCCGCCGCCGCCGCCGTGTTGTTTCAGGTGGGCCACTCATGTCGCTGAGTGGGATAGCGATAACACACCTAGCGTTGTCGTCACGTCACGTTACGGTAGGTCAGCGGCGTGGCGCGGCGTGGCGCCTCCCGTGTCGGGCTGCAAGTCATTGCCGCGCAGCGCTCTCCGCCAGAGAGGCAGGCAGACAGGCGGGCGCAGCAGGCGGCTTTCGGTTCGGCGCCCGATGTGTCAATAGCCCCCCCCCCCTCCTCGCAACTCTTTCTTTTCCACGGCACGCTTTCAGAATGTCAAAAATTCAGGAAAAAACAATGTCATAGCTCCACGATGATTCCAAAATCATGTTTGCGGCGGAATAGTGCGGCGTATCAGCATTGTCGTGTATCCTTTTTATCTCTGCACCTTTCTCGCGCCGTTTTTTTCCACCCTGGCGAGCGTCGTAGCGGCACTGAGAGGGCCCCACGCAAACAAACAACTCTGAGGGTGAAGGGCGCCCCCCCCCCCCCTCTCGCGCGGGGCGCTACTCGGACGAACGCCCTGGCCTACGCAAATACGTGCGCGGATCCTCCGTCTTTCTTTCTCTCTCTCTTTTATGCGAACTGACGCCAGCCAAGATTCTCTCCCCTCCCTCCACGTCGGCTGCGCCGCGCTGCGCCACCCGCCCGGAACACTCACCCCTCGCCACTATATCAATGTGCACGCATGGCAGGGTGAGTGAGTGGTGGGCGGTGACGTGGAGGTCCCTGGGCGGGGCCGGGGTGGTGGCGGTGTGCTATGGCCCGGTCGGCTCGGCCCCCCCGTGGTCAGACCTCGCTCGCAGTGCGGTGGCTTCCACGCGGCCCCTCCTGGAGCAAGCGCGCGCACTGCAGCAGCCGCACCCTCGCTCGCTCGCTCTTACTCTCCTTTCTCTCTCCCAGTCACTTCTCTCCACCGTCTCTCCTCCGCCGCTGCTGCCTGTGGGTGCGACGGGAGGACGGACGGACGGTGGCGGCCTTACGGACGCACGAGCATGGCGCGACGGCGGCGGCGGCTCCGCAAGACTGTCTGTGGAGTTATGTCTCTGCACCGCTTGTCTCGGTATTTCAAAAGGACGGCGCGCGGGGTCTCTAGAGCTACGGATGGGGTTGTAATTTCCTTGGCGGAAGAGAAGGAGAGGGGTCGGGGTCGGGGGGCAGCAGCGGGGCCCCCGCCCCCTCAACCACTGCAGCAGCACGCGTCCTCCGCGCATCCAAAGCAAACAACACGCGGCCCAAATCAGACTGCGGCGCTTCTTGCCCGGGGTCGGCTGTTCTCATTTCTGGTCGCTGCGCGGCGGCCGGGGCCGTGCGCACGGTGTGCGGCGCCTGCAGGGTCCGCAGGGCACGGCGCGGTCGTGATCTCTGAGATCTCACTGCGCGCATTATTCTGTTGTTGGAACTGTTGCGCGCATTAGTTTCGCCGTGCACTTCTAGAGAGAGAGAGAGAGAAAGAGAAAGACGAAGACGGGGGGAGGGAAGGGCTTACCGAAGGTGCGGGGAGTGAGAGGGGCTTGGGCGGTGGCGGTCGGGCCCGGGCCGGGCTAGGCTGGGCTCGGCGCGGCGCGGCTCGACTCGCGAGTATCGAGCGGCCGGGCCGGGGGCCGGGCCGGGCGTTGCGCGGAGCAGCAAGCCGGTCAAAAGCAGGGGCAAAGCTGGCGTGCGAGCGTGAGTGAGAGAGAGAGGGAGAGAGGGTTGGCAACAGTGTCGCCGGGCCGGGGGCCAACCACGGGCCTCCGTCATCGACAGCGCTTTTGCGACGTGTCCGACGCTCCGCGGCAATGTCAACATGAATACCGGGGGCGGGCCGGGGGCGCTCCACCTCCCGGGCCCTCACCCTCTGCCGCCACCCGCGGCAAGCTCATGCTCTTCACCTTCCTAACCCGATCTTCTCCTTCTCCGCCTCAATCGACGGATCGACGGCCACTGCGGCCCAGCCACTCTAGTGGGTCCCCTAACTCTATTCGGGCTGCAGTCGCCCGGTGCGGGTCGTGTGTGCGGTGGGTAGCGCCACGACCGCACGTCGGGCGCCAGTCGCCGTGGTGGTGTAGCCCACTGACCAAAAAGGGGTCTGCAGCGCGGCGAGCCCCAGGCGCAGCCGCGCTCCAGCTACGCCACTGGTCGCTTGCTTGTTGTGACCCTGGAGGGCCTGGGCCTGGGCTGGTCCTGTGGCCGGCCGGGGCGGGCGTTGTCGCTGCGCTCTTGCAGAACAGTATGCAGCGGAAACAAAACGAATCCAAGGAAACAGAACAAACCGGTCACGTTGCCTTGTGCGGCTCGGGGCGAGAGAGAGGGGGGGGGGGGGGGGGCTGAGCTTTGCAACAACGCTGCCTCCGAAAAAGTTGCTGCTTCTCGCCACTTTGCTCCACGTCGAGGCGTATACCCCCCCCCCCTTCCCTTTCCCCTGAGCCACTAGACATGGGCACTGTACAGAGCAGAGCAGTGGCACTGGCCAAACAGGGCGGCCACTGTAGTAAAGGGATACTGCTAGAAATTGTGAGGAAGGTGTCGTCGATGTAGGCACTTCTAGTGCGCCCGACTTATCGTGTTTTCTCTTCTCTGTTGCAGGAGGGCGCATTTGAGGAATTGCCTCGAGAAACTCAAAGAAATCGTGCCTCTCGGCCACGACTCGGCCCGACACACAACGCTCGGGCTGCTTACCAAAGCGAAAAGTTTTATAAAGGTGAGTGAGTCGAGGTCGGTGACCAACGGTCGGTCCCGACCCGACCCGGGCGACCCGGCGCCTGGCGAGGTCGAGGTAGGCAGACCCGCCGCGCGCCCCTGTCGCGCGGGACAGCCTAGGGAGGGTCCCGGTCGTCCGTCTAGGGCCTTCCAGTGCTGTACTGACGGTTGCTGTTTTCCAGACCCTGGAACGTCAGGAGCGAAAGAACTCGTCGCACAAGGACCAGCTGCGGCGGGAACAGCGCTACCTGGGGCGGCGCTTGGAACAGCTTGGCGGGTCGTACGCCACTGCGCTCGCTATGGGCGGCATGCAGCCCCAGAACGTGTCCAAGCGGCGGTCCGTCAGCGAGTGCTCCACGTCCACGGTATCGAGCACCTCGTCAGTCTCGTCATCCGTCTCGTCCATCTCAGAGTCAGGTGAGCGGGCCGTTACCACCATCGCCCATTGTCTAGTCCGGTACGAGAGTGGCGCCTAACTTGTCTGTATTGTCCTTCTAGATGAGGTGGACGTGATCGGGTACACGAGCACCCAGAGCGACACCGACGACCACTCGAGTGTTCAGAGCGCGTCCAGTGACAGCGGCGTCACCATGTCCACTTCACGACTCACTTTGTCGGAAATGGAAATGGAGATGATGGTCTAGGTGAGTATCGTGATAATACTTAGGCACTTGATAACGTGTATTATATCATCGTAATTACCTGTATTCTTTTTTTTCCTCTTTCGCGCAGTTGGGACGTGACAATACCGTGAGATGGGCGCGCTGCAGGGATCTGCCGCTCCGTACCAACGTACTACAGTATATTACAACACATCTGTCTAGTCAGCTGCATGCCTGCAATGCCTTCACAATGTAAATTATTTACTATGTAAATTGTACATATTTTTTTAAAGAA
>NW_026267208.1:625421-650577 GCF_000697945.3 Frankliniella occidentalis | reverse complement strand
TGTGACCCGTTTCCTGTGATGGATGGTGGTACAGGGTAGAGGGAAGCAAGAGTCCTCAAGTAGGGCAGGCCATTTGGGCGTTAATGTCTTGAGATACAAAATGTGAATTGTACATATTTTTTTAAAGAATATAAATCTTTATATTTTATCTGCAGGTCATGATCCCCCCAGATTTGAGATCAGATTTTTTTCTGATCTTATTTTATTTCTTTGATATTAGTTAATGACTTTTTTTTGTTCCTTTCTTTCTTGTTTGAGGAAAAAGAAGCATGCCCCGTAGGTTGTCATATAAGATTTGTGTAAGCATGCAGCGCTCAGGCAGATCTTTTGCGGCATCCTCCGTCTCGGTGTCGAATATTTTTTTATTGTTTAAGATAAGTATGATAATGCTGTGACATGAAGGATTGATCGTTATCCTCAATATGAGACGTGTCTCACTAGAACATGACTCACAAAACTGAACAAAGATTGTTGGAACCAAGGGCCGGAGGCAAGTTATGCTTGTGTTCAGCCGTTCGACTTAAGACGCACACAAGTCAAGTCCAGTTCTTTGGGATTAAGTGTTTCTGCTGCAGGAAAATTTTAAACAAAACAAACAAAAAAATGAACAAAACAAAAAATTTTG
Organism: Frankliniella occidentalis; assembly: GCF_000697945.3. Lineage (NCBI taxonomy): Eukaryota > Metazoa > Arthropoda > Insecta > Thysanoptera > Thripidae > Frankliniella > Frankliniella occidentalis. The sequence continues at coordinate 649,952 of NW_026267208.1, read as the reverse complement.
TTAAATAAAAAAATAATATTGTAGATGGTGGAATTTGTGAATTGTACTGAACAGTGTTGTGCTTTATCTAGATACTGTGGTCTAGATAAATATATGGGTGGCTTGTTAGCTATCCAGTATCTTTATCTGGGTAAATTATTTGACAATTTTGTCTCTATCTTCATCTAGATAAAATAAAATTGTGTTATCAAGTATAGGAAAATTAATAATGCCTCAGAGTAACAGTAGAATATTTATTTTTCATTTCCTTTGTTTCAACCGTAGCCATTTCATGTAGAATGTTTATTATCTGTCAAAGGCATGTACAACCTGTATATTTGTAGTAAGTCCTTACTAGAGATATATGAGACCCTTACTAGAGATATATGAGATGTTGTAATCCTTGTCACAATTCTGTCTGAGGTATTAAATGGTAGGTAAGAAACCATTGTCTTTTATCTAGATCAAAATATGGATGATTCTTGTGTTATCTAGATAATAAAAAACAGGTCGCTCTTGTCTTATCTTCATCTAGATAAGTTGGAAGTGTTATCTGGCACAACATTGATACTGAAGATGTTGGAGTTTGACAATTTAGTGCGAGCAGCTCACTGCATTGTGTGTGTGTGCCAGATCTCCCTCCCTCTCTGTTCAGTAGGGAAATAAATACTTTAAGGAGGATGAATTATTACTGTAAATTAAAAACATCGTAAAGCATTCAAAGAGTACAAATTCTGTAACAAGACCCTTAATGATATAATGGGTATTTTTTTTTTTCATGTTTAATTTTTGTGAACTTGGAGGTTTCAGCATGTAGCCTATATCAGACAAAAGTTATTATTTTTCTCCCTCTCCTTGTCTTTTTTTTATTTCCATCTTATTTCTTCCTCACTTTTTTATTTAGGTTTAAGGGTAAATTAAAGTGATGAAATTGCTACATGCTGAAACTTTTCCAGTGTTTAGGACTGATAGCATCAGTTTGAGGAGAATCTGTATTGTATGAGAGACTGACATATTGGCGTGAGAGATGCACCACAGAACACGGACTGCTACTGCTGTCATTTTAGCTCTTACACCATCGCTGCCACCTGCAGACCAGACTGATTGTCCCTAACTTATTTGTTCCATTCAATTAGGCTCATACCAATGTACATGTTAAGAAACAATATCTCTTCCCTTCCCTTATGAAACCTGACATCAAAGCATGGTTCATTCTTGACCTATGATGATCGTTTTTACACCATCTAGCACTTATTGCTGTGATATTCTAATCTCAATCGTTTCAGATATGATGAGCAGCTTTGTTGTAGAATAATATCTGGTGTGATGGTAAAATTAACCTTCACACCTCAGTGTTCTGAAAACACCGAAGTACTTTGGGTTTCTTCTTGACACCTCACTATTGGTATGTGCCTTTTATTCCATAATTAGGTTTCTGGCTGGCATGTGAAGTGGTGCTTAGCAGAATGTGCTTTTGTGGTGCATAAGTTTAGGTGACTGATCTGATTCCCACAGTATTTTAGTTGTCAGCTGTACAGTAATTAATGTTCTGCTTCTCTTAGCCCACAATCAGCATTCTATCTTGTCACTTTGTCCACCAATTGGAAAGTGAAACTTTTTCTTTTCCCTGACAAATTCCACTCAAAAATTACAAAAAACATTATGGAAAAAGAAATTAATATATTTTTAATGTTGTTAAACTTGTTTAACTTCATTTAATGTAAATGGCACACTTAGTATTCTGTTTCATTGAAGTATTTTATGCATCTGACTTTAAAATTTAATTTACTGCAAATTGTTTTAGCAAAATGTAACAGATATTCTAGCTGCAATGTGATAACAGGAACATAACAATGGAATGGATGAATTTTTAAATTGGTTCCTTTCACCGCAGGCAATTTACTTTGAGACAACATGAATTAATACCAGTATTGGGGCAAAATGCAAAATTCATCAAATAAACTGTCCCCCTCAGTTATCTGTTCAAATTGGCATTCTTAATTGTGGTGTAACTAGTTACTCCTCCCTTTCTTGTGCTTAAGGTACCATATATCATTCATTTTATGACAAGATGTCTGTATTTTACCATGATTGTGACTTTGAAATTTTTTTCTACTCAAGTTGTGAATATAACTTCTACCTTCTTGGATTTGAAGTACTTATTCTTGGCTTGTGTAGAATACCTAGGAAATTTGTTTAGCAAAATGGTATTGTATGTAAACATCACCTGTTTAAATTAATTTGTAAATTGTGAGTAAAGCATCAACTGGGACTCTAAAACAATTTGTCTTGATTTATCTTTCTTGTGACCCGTTTCCTGTGATGGATGGTGGTACAGGGTAGAGGGAAGCAAGAGTCCTCAAGTAGGGCAGGCCATTTGGGCGTTAATGTCTTGAGATGCGACTGATGGATAATAGGACCTGTGACGGATCTGGAGCATAACAGTTAAGAACTTAATTTATTATGAAATGTTCTATACTGCATTCTAGCCATGCCTGGCCTTTCTGATGTCAATCTGTTTTTGCGTAATTTTGGAAGTTTTATTGTAAATACTTTAATTGGCTTGCCTGCATTGTTTGCACTGCTAGTGGCTATCGGAAGGAATTCTGAACGCAATCATTCCTATGTCTCATGTAAATTATTTAGTTTGTAATACTATTTATGTGCGATCAGAATACTTCTGTGGTGATTGTTTCTCAATGCTTGCTAAATCCGTAGTCTGATTTATCTGACTTAAGTTACCATCAAAGAACAACTACCCTACCAACCAGCTCAGTCATTGAACCAATGGTTATCTCAGTCGCTTGTCAAGCTTTTGTCCTGTCACCAAATAAATTGTACACCAGACATTGATGTATGAATGGAGTAAAGTTATGTAATGTAAATATAATGTGAAACTATTCATATGCATTGTTTTGTTCTTAATCATTTTCTCAAATCTAAACAAAATAAAATTTGTGTATTATACAAAAGGCTTTAAATTTTGACCCTCTACCATATTTTCCTGCATTTTCAACGTGTGTTCGGTAGAAACGGCTTTATCGGGATCATCTAAAAAAACAAGTTAACTACCCACTTGTGAGCAAATCAAGCCTGTAGTTCAGAGGGACATAGAACATGAAACACAATTACAAAAAGAGGAAACTTGGCCAAACTTTATTAATAGCTTAGTCATAGTGGTTACAGACCCCTGATTTTCAATCAAAGATGGCATAATGAAATGGCTGTGGAAAAGCACAGCTGCTAACATCTGAAACAAAGAAATGGAAATTTAAGTGTTCAAGTTTAACACAGTCCCTCACAAAATGAGGAATACCACAATGAACCTTGAAAATCTGTAATTCTTACCTTAACGCAAATGACTGTGCTTAAACAGAACAGCACTCTACTTCAGTCTTCAGATTGAATACTATACACAAAATATCTGAGTGAAAATTAAAAGTTCTATCAGATACAGTGCCTTTATTGATTTTTTTAAAAAGCAAACCAATGTCAATACAAAAACTAGTGTCTCTCACCTGCACTTAATCAACTGATTACACTTTGCTGTACGAAGAAAGAATTAAAACCTTTGGCTATCGATTTATCCATACTTCAAAAACCTCCTAAAAAAAGTAATAAATTCTATTAGAAGCAGTAAAACTTTAAGTACAAAAAAGAGAAGTTATAAAAGGAATTTCTTACCTCACATAAAATGAAATAAGACAATCAAATTGTAAAATCTAGATAATATTTTTCAACATTATTCCACTTCAAAAGAAAATTTGTTGGCTGCTTCTCTATTCTCCATTACATTGCCTTGGGGACTTAGACCAGTGGAAGTAACTTCTGCTCTCTCCACAACATGTTGCCTCTGTCCATCCTGACGGTCTAGGTCCATGATAAGTATTTCCCTGTCCTTTCTTTTCTTTAGAGGTTGTCTATGCGCTGCTATAACAGCACGCCTCATAACTTCATCATTCATCAATACTTTCATTCCAACACTTTCTGCAGTGTCATGCAGGGCTTCCTTGGCTCTAGATGCCTGGAAAATAATAATCAGGGTTATAAGTATGTAATTGGTGAATAGGGAATTAAATTATATCACCACACAGATAAATCACATAACACACTTCAGTGGTTGAACTTTTAGCCGGGATTTGAAAATGCACGGTCCTGCCACTTGCCTGCATTCGAGCTGCATTCAAAGATCGTCGCGCTGCCCGCTGCTCGGGTGTTTCCCTGGCTCTTAGAGCAACCATACGAGCTGCATTCTGTGCACGGCGAGCAGCTGTCTGGTCGGGAGTTTCTCGTGCACGTGCCGCCTACAATCAAACCATTCATGTACAAACAATAGTTAGTAGAGTAAAGTTGCACTATAGAGTACATCAAAATTAGATCATGAAATTTACCTGCATGGCTTGTGCATTCCTGGCTTTCCTCTCAGCTGCCTTCTCTTCAGACTCTTGTCCTCGGAAGACTTCCATGCGAATGGCGTTTTGCTGCCTACGAACTGCACAGGCTTCAGGTGTTTCTCGTGCACGTGCAGCCTTCAAGTAAAGAGGGGAAATATAGAAGAGGTTCTCGAAAACTAAACATTATTTTAGTGTTCAATGTTGACTTGGATGTACCTGATTTGAAGCAGCATTTCTGATCCTCCGTGCCTCCACTGCAGGTCTTGGGGGCGACCACATTAAGGTAGGGATCTTGTTAGGATCTTCCATCAGCTGATTGCCCCAAATATCTGGTTTCATGCATTTTCAACATGATTATTGTCTTTTACCAATACTAGATCAATAATTCAAAACTTAGCACAGAAAATTAATTGCAGGACCGCATTATCAAAACCACAACTACATTGGTGGAATCACACAAATTGCAAAGTACAATGACGTGTTTATACTATCGATCAAACGTATTTATTAATAGGATAGTAAACATGTATACAACAATCACCAATCATAACCAAACTTACCAAGAATACTGGCAGCGCCTTAAAATCTTTAAAACGTCTCAAAACTATCTTAGTTGATTGAGAAAATGAATGAATTCTACGATATTGTAACTTTTAAACACTTCAAGCTCCCGCAATCTACAGAACAAAATCAATTGTGCGGTAAAAGTTTTGTTTACGAACGATAGTCCCAACAAGCGTTCTCCTCTCCTCTCTCCTGCCTGCTACCACCGTACCTCCCCTCCTCCCCTCTCCCTCCTCGAAATATTTTTCCCTTTTCTCCTACTTTTGACCTTCTATGAAAAATTCATTTCTCCTTCCACTCCTTCCCCCTTCCTCTACCCCACCCACCCGCGCATTTCTCCCCCCCCTCCCTACTTCGTGAGGAAAACAAATATCAGCCGACAACAGATGTCACACGAAACTTATTCCGAAATCAAGAGCACCTGGTTGAAAGGTGGCTTCAAATTTGAAAAGGGTTTGAACTGTTTCGTGCTGTGCCAATGTTTCGTCGGTTCGCTCGGGTTTTTAAAGCCACGGGAGCTTTCATTGTAGCTTCCGGGTAAGTCAGAGTAACCTCAATAAATCATGTTGAAAATTGTATCTACGATAAACAAAGCATTATAATTTTTAAAAATATATGTTTTAAACAATAATGACAGCTTGCCTTTGGGTTTTGGGAATATTGTAATTTTGGTGGCTTTTCAACTTCTAATTTTCTCATTAACTCTGTCACTTTCAGAGGTGTTTGGATTTGTTATCAAGTTCATTCAACAATCAATGTCATACACAATATTCTTCATACAAATGTTCTTGACTATCGTCAGAAGAAAATCGAATACATTTATTGGAAAGACGCAATCAATCAGTGTAAGTCTTGAAGCAACTGAAATGACTGACTTCGATGTTGAAATCTGTTAATGTATGGAGTTAAAACTTTCAGATTTATTAACATCAATGCAAGATGAACAAAATGTCAGAGGTAGTAGTAATTCGTCAGTCTTCTCAGAGGTTCTTCTGAGGTGGTGGATATCAGCACAGAAGACCTTAGCATGGCGTCTCCTGCACATTGTTAAAATTGGAGACAAATATGAAAAGAGGCGAGCTGTAAATGCTCTGGCCAACCTGAAACTGCTATCTGGTGAGTATTTGTACATTTTCCTGGATGTAAATAAAGTGCCGATTCTTGTCGAATACCCTATAATACATCTTTATTTACAAATCTTATCTAAAGAGTGGGACTATCAAATGTTAGCCCAAGCGTGTGATGCTCATATTGCCGTAGCCCTTTCACGAACAAAAGGTTGTGACTTACGATTTTTACTCAAGCGTCCTAAATTGTGGCATAACAAAAAACCACCCTCAGTTAAGGTATACACTATCAATTATCTCAATTGGTATCAGTATTAATTTGGAACTGTAGCATTTACTCTTATTTGTATTTTGTTTAATACCCAGAAAATTATAGAAAATATGATAAGACTCCTTCAAGCAATTGAGAATCAAAGTCATCATTCATGTGTAGAAAACTTCCTCTCTACTTATGAGGTAAGGATCTTATAAAATGTTTCTTCACCTTTTCCTTTCCATGTTGTGTCTATGAGACACCGTCTTACTGACAGGCTTCCTGTTCAATAAGACTTGCTTTAAAACAATTCCCACCCATAGCTGTTCCAAAATTGTTTTACTATACATTTGCGTTGCCATCTACACATAATTATTCAGTTTAATCTAATTGCATGCAGCGAAAAAAATGGAGAGCGGTAAGCAGTAGTAAATGGAATCCTTTGAACATTTCTTTCTTTTCTCTGATTGCTCTAAGTTATTTATCTATTTCATTAACTATGTGATTTTCAGCATAGTCATGAAGATTCACCTGGCACATCCTTGTCTCCACTTCTTGAGGATGAATTATTGAGGAAAGCCCTTGACACACTGACACACTACTGCAGTATTGATGACAATCCAAGAGGTATGTCCGTTTCATTTCATCTTCTTGATTTATAATGGCCAAGCGTATTCAAAATTATTTTTAAATACTTTGTTGATTTTAGGTGACCTCCTACTTGGTAGCTTGCCCATGTTAATGGACCTTATTCAAGTTGTTGAAAACGATAACAAAATGTTGTCAAATGTGTTATCTATAATTTCATATATATCAACCTTTCCTGATGCATTGCAAGTCTTTCATGCAACTGGTAAGAGAACCTATGTTTTGTTTGATGTGTTTTTTATTTTTTTTGCTACATTTTACCAATACTGATAAATAAATAAATCGCAGGTTGGCTCTGGGTCTTAGCTAAATGGAGTCGCCATACAGACGCATCTCTTGCTTTGCCATGTGTTAAATCTCTGGCAAATCTAGACAAGGATTCCCATGACAGTGTCTCATATCCGCAGAAGGTATTCCCTCTGTATCCACCATTTAGAAGCAATGAGGACCACAAAGCTGACATTATATTTGTCCATGGACTTTTGGGTACAATTTTTATCACATGGAGACAAAGGGATTCGGTCAAGATAGAATATCCAACCATTGGTAAGAAAGAGGTGCTGTACTTTTGTCCTCCTGTTCTTTTGCTGTTTCTGATGTTAATAGTTTTGAAAATTACCCTAGAAGACACACCTCCAAGGCCAACATTTTGGAACAACATTTTTCTTACTGTTGGATTTAGTGGCTGTGAGTAAAGAGCCACTGTGTGACGATTCAAGACATCATTCAGTCAGACTAGTTATTGTATATTTCATGAAGATCTCTCCCATTATAGCTGACAAGGTTGAAGACACCAAAAGTGAGACACCAGAGACCAGTCATTTGAATACCCAACAGTACAAGAATCAACTTCTGGACATTCGAAAGGAAGAATTTGAAATGCTGGGTAAAGACTTTGAGTATGTTCTTGCTGATCTCCCCACTGCTGCCTCCCGATGTAAAGAGGAACCATACTCTCTACCTGGGTTAGTTAAGGGAACACATTTTACGCATTTAACAATTTACGCATTTATGTCAACTTTTGCAATTACTTAATCTGTATTAATTTTTTTTTCCCTTAAAGGCTGAAGAGTTTAAAAGAAGAGGGTCTGAATCAAAATGCGTACTCTCAATGTTGGGCTCGTGACTGGCTCCCTCAAGATTGCCCTAATGTCAGAGTTCTTGGAGTTAATTACACTTCAACTTTGTCCCAGTGGTTTCCTAAGTGTCCAAATCAAAATAGGTACAAATTTTGTGTTTTATGAATTGAAGTCTCTTGTCTCCTTGTACACTACCCAATAAATCTAATCTAATCTCACCTGCCTAGAGCAAAATTGGCTGATCGAAGCATTGAGTACATGCATATGCTGCATAAAGTTGGAGTTGGACAGAGACCTATTATTTGGATCACTCATTCTATGGGAGGACTGCTAGTAAAGCGTATGCTGATTTCAGGCAAGTGCATAATGTCAACATCACCACACAAGTCTCTCTGAATTATATTTTAAATCAGTCCCCATCTTGTGAGAGAGTTCTTATCTTGTTTAGTTATTTTTTACCTGCATTTCAATTTTCAGCATATGAAAGTGAAAATAAAGAGCTTCATAACATTTTCCGTAATACAAAGGCAATAGTATTTTTCAGCTGTCCTCATTTGGGGTCAGAGCTGGCTGATCTAAAAATGCCAACAGAGCTGTTATTCTGGCCATCATTAGAGGTGCAAGAACTTAGATACAGTAAGTACTTCCATCAAATTAAAAAACAAAATGCATTTTATGAATATATTATAAAAAAGCTAGTTGTAACATTATTTCATTGCAGGGTCAGCTTCTTTGGTTGATCTCCATCTACGATTTCTTCAGCTCCTGGAGGTGTCCCCAATGACTATTCTGTCTTTTGCAGAAACTAAAGCCACTAATGTGACTGCCGTGAAGTGGCCAGTGAATTTTGTTAAACCGCACTCTGCAGGTTTGTTTGTGAAATATCAACAAAATATTGATTTTTCTGTATTTGCATTAGTAATGCAATGCATTAGTAAGTGAATGATTTTTTTTCCATCTACAGATCCTGGAGTTGGAGAGTTTTTTGAAATTCCATTGGATCACATAGATATTTGTAAACCTGTTGGAAGGTAATTTTTGAAACTTTCTTTTTAATTTCTAGAAAAACGTCACCAATTTAAGATTAATTCTAATAGTTTAATTCCACCATTACAGACATTCATTTCTATATCGTAAAATTATTAAATTAATCAGAGAAGTCCTACAAGATAACTGAAAAAAATAACACCCTGCCTGTTTTAAACAAGGAAAGGTCCATATCAACTTTGTTTTCTAGTCTGTGGATTTTTGTGTTTTGATTTTGATTCACGCAGTATTTATTTGTTTGAAACTTTTAGTCTGTAATTAGTTCTTTTGGGGGTATTTTCCCCTATGTGATACCACTAACAATTTGTCAGAGTAGTTAGTAGGTAATGAAGAGATCTGGTCAATTGACAAGAACCTGTGATGTTCAAAATGATAAATGCCAAGCAGTATTGATTTTAAGAAGTAATAGTCTGAGTGGGTACCTCTTAAACTTTGACTCCCAAGTAGATAGTGCATGTATACACTAACCCCAGGCTAAATGAACTGAGGTTTGGAAATAAATTAATCTTTATTGTACTTGTTACAATTACTGTTTTACAATCTGATATATTCTGTTGGTGTGTGCTCTTGTGCCAATTCTGTGTGATAATTGACTTTTTCCTATTAGCGTGTAAGGGTTGTTTGACTTGAGTTTTTTTTTCTTTTGTTTAATGATACAATCTTTCACTATGAAAACCAAGGTCACTTTGGCTGATATTTTTCCTTGACCAATTTTGAAACCAGAAATGAGATGGTATGATAAAATAGTCCTAAGAGAGAAACTGATTAAAAACAGCATATTGTCATGTTTTTGTTGTTGCTTTCTGTGTTTTTTTTTGTTTGTTTTTTTTTGGGGGGGGGGGATATTGAATGACATGCTAATAAATTTTATCTCAAAGAAATGTTAATTTTATTTATGATTTTATGAAAGAATACATAACCAATTAAGGGTAATAAAAAAGTCTTTGTACTTAAGGGATGTTAGCAAGATAATCCTTCACAGTTGCTGGGTCCAACCTCTTGAAGCCATTAGCATCACAGATGCCAACTTCAATGTTGTCTGCAGTAATCTGACCCTCAAAGCTCTCTTTCAGAGTAAGAATTGCTGTGTGAACAGCATCATCCAATTCTAAATCTTCACTGTACCTAAAAGAATGAAGATTAGATGAGTGATTACGTATGGGTTTCTATTTCAGTAATAATAAGAATAGGTATGTGTCACATTCATAATACCTTTTCTCAAGGAATGTTTTTCCATTGATAAAATTTTTGCCCATGGCTGTTGCTTTCCAAGCAAAGTAAGCACCAGATGGATCACATTGAAACAAGTATGGTCTATCATTGTCCCACCCTGCAATAAGAAGAGACACTCCGAATGGCCTTACACCTCTGAAACAAACCATAATTTTGGGAATGAGGAACACATACAAAAGAATTTTAACTTTGAAATAAACAAGTAATTTGTTCACTGAATAGTTACACATACCCAGATTGAGTATACTCTTGCATAACCATGGCAATACGCTGAACAAGTTGAGCAGTAGGAATTGGCTCATTGTACATCAGCTGATATTGTTGTGCCATCTTTCTTGCTCGCTTCACTAGAAGACGGTAGTCAGGTCCCATGCCTTCCAGGATGAGAAAAATATTAAATCACGCATAAATTTTAGTCTGGGTTTAGAATGAAAGTACGTAGTAGTTATAAATACATACCACTATAGACCATTCCAATATGATTGGTTATCATCTCCACTTTGTTCACACTATGTTCTTCATAGAGGATTGACTTGTGTTTGTTCTCTGTTGCAAGAACAACACCATTGGCCGCTAAAGTTGGAATAATCAATATTAAAATATAATAACAGTTTATTATTAAAGTTGACCCAGTCAAAATTAAATCAGCCTATGACTCAAAATGCTCGTACCTTTTATTCCAACAGAGGGAGCACCTGAAGCAACGGCTGCCAGCGCATATTCAATTTGAACCAGCTTTCCCGAAGGACTACGGAAAAAGAATTCAGCTCATTGCAGTGATAATCGGGAACAAACTCATATTTGCTAAGACGTGGTAATAAGTACAGCATTGGGGTAACTAGAAGATTTAGTGGGAAAATATTCAAAAAGCTGATGTTTGATGGAACGCATTTCATGAAATGGGACTAATAAAATAAAAATAACAATGACAACAAAAATTTTGACAGGCAATGATTCATCAAAGTACCGGTCGCTACGAAATGGGAAGGAAATTTCGCCGTTCAGAGGATAGTGAATTGGAGATGTATAAGAGGTTCAATAACCCATTTTTCTAACGAAAAGGAGTCTAAAGTCGAAAACTCTGATTTGATGTTAAAAGAAAGTCCAGGAAAGGATGAACATAACCTAACTTCACAGCCAGTTCACCGGCTCAGAAACAAGTCATACCCAATGCAAAATAACATTTAATCATGAAGGTGAAAGAAAAGTAATTAGCGACACTATTCCAAACACAATATAAGTACCTGAATGTGGTAAGTGAGAAACTATAACGTTCAGACGCCATGATTACAGTGCAGACTTCGGGTTTAACTTCTGGCGACTGAACACTGACTTCGTTTTGTTTCTTCTTCAGCACGCTGTCTCGTATGAGAAATTGGGTTTTTCTCTTTCATTCTTGATATCTCCCGTTTGTCGGTTGATTCATTTGCTTGTTTTGTGTTACCTTGACAATTTTGCATATTCAGTTTCTCAGCAATGGCTGCTGGTTGTTGTTGCAAAAGTGGATGGGTTGATGGTTAACTTTATGTAAAGTGTGAACAAAAGTATTTGCGATGCAGTCGAGTGTGTATGTTACCGCATCAGGCCCTGCGCTTTCTCTTTTGCTTTATGAGAATACAAAGACACCAGGGTATCAGGTAAAGAAACTGTCATACCGGCTTAGATTGTTTTGCTTGTCGTTTTACCTTACCTAAATTTTACTCACGTAACCTCACATTAAATTTCATACACTGTCTTCTCCAACAAATTTTTTATAGTCATTATTCAAAAGATTTAACATTAAACAATTCTCCTCGAAAAAATTGCCATTTATACTTAAGAAATATTTTGTAACAGCTCCCTCTGTCCTTCAAAATAATACCTTAGTACTATAATTGTTTATCTTTTCGTTAAAAGTCTGTGTTGTGATAAATACGATAATTATAAAGATTTTGTCATTTGCAGATGGGGTTTCTTCTCGGTGCTGTTGTTAACCAAGTCATCGATACCATAAGTGACTCGCAGATTAGAGTTGAAAAAACGGAAATAATTATTAGTGAGTTACTCATAGTTAATAAAATGTGTGTATTTCTCTTGTAGTTCAAATTTAGTAACTTATCTATGGTTTTACTAAATTTTGTCTTGCAGACATTAGCTCTATCTTACCTATTCCCTCATCCAGCTGTGTCATTAATGGAGCTGGAAAAATTGACAAAGAAAAGTTGAATACTATTGTAAAATCTGAAAAGGTAATAGGAGACTCTTCTGCAGGCTCATGTTTTCAATCTATTTGTACTAACTCATACTCTGACCACTAATAGTAACTTTGTCATCAGAACCAGCAGCTTAGGAATGGAAGTCAAAACCATGATATTGTTGGGTGGTATAGTTTTAAACGTAACTCCATTTTTCAAATGTCTATGAGAGAGCAAGTTGTGCATTTGCAATTAGCAGAAATGGCTAAGGAATTTATACCCGGAGGCTCTCCTGATTTATTTGTCCTTTGCCTACTGTCAAATACACTTACATCACAGGCTACTCATGTTTTTAAACATTCCTTCATGCGCTACCTCAGTGGAAAAAAGTTAGTATAAATGTTAAATGTAGGTTCTGTGTTTTACTGTTAGTAACTTGGAGGGCTCTAAATCCTTATGCCATAATTATTATGTTTGCAGTGCATTTGACATCATACCTCTACAAATTCACAACCTAGGTATGTCTCAGGCCACACAGTACAAAAATACTGCATGTGCCCCAGGCAGAGCAGCATTACTACAAGAACTCTTTGATCGGATCAGGTAAAGTACTTTCTGTATCTAACATCTAAACATTCTGATTTGTCCTGAATACATTACCAATATTTTTTTTCTATCTATTTTCAGCACTCACACTCCAGGGAAAGATCATATGCTACAAGTCCAATCAGAGCTCCAAGTATTGCTTAACAAACGTGTCCAAGAGTTGTCAGAGGCTGAAAACACTCGTATTACCTTAGAAAATGATGTAGATGCCCTTAGACGTAAATTGGAGCGAATTAAGAGTATGTACTTTTTATATCTATAAACCTCCAAAGTTCTGCATCGTATCTTCCAGGACTTTCAGTCAATAGTTGAAATTGTTTCAGGCAAACAGGGGAAAAGAAGAAGTATTCCTGGTGCCCAGAACAATGGCACTGAGACTTCCACCCAGAGCTATGAGCAATCCTCTGTTATGAACCAGAACAATCATAAAAGGTGCATTTCATCATCTTTAAAGTAGAAATTATGGCTTGGTCTTAAAACTTCATGTCACCTGTATTTTCTTTGTGTTGTAGAGTTATCACCAAACATGAAGATGGAGATGCTGTTCAAGATCATAGTGCTAACGTTAAGACAGAAAATCACATCAGTAATGATCGTACAAGTCCTGTGCTTGGAATGAACCAACGGCGTAGGTCAACCAGACCTCGGAGCCCTTAGACAAAACAGAGTGGCACCTGTTAATCCTTGTTCATTTCCCCCCCACTTGTGATTACCTATATTAATGTTTTATTGTGCCTTACATGTTTACCTTTTATTATTTTGCACAGGAAACGAGGTGCAAGGACAAATGTTTCGTTTCCTTTTTGGCACCTACATAAACCTTTCTTTTTGATAAGTGATTGTTTGAAAAAATAAATTATTATTCTACTTTGCCTAGTTCGGACTGGTACTTCCCCCTCCCCGACATGGTAGGATGAAGGCCGCCGCTCCTCGAGAGGACAGTGATAACGCCGCGCGGTTCACCTGTTAGTGGGCGACTGATAGGCGAGGGGGGGGACCGGGGGCGGGTGAGGGACTGGGGCGTCGCGACGCGTGTTGCAGTGCGGCTGCCGACGTCGACGCGCCCAGACGCAGCCCCTCACCACCACTACCCGCCCGGCCCGTTCAACCTCGCGAAAACCAGAGCGCCCTGAAGGAAACCCCCGCATCTCGCTCATTGGCTTTCGCAGACTCGGGACGCCGGTCAGTGTGCGGCCTGACTCGAAGGCCCAGCGGCCCGGCAGGCGGCGGGTGATGTCATGAGAAGCAGACGACGACGGAAAACGATCCTTCCCGTCGGCGGACACTCGCCATGCAACCCAACACGGGCATGCACAAGTTGAGGGTAAGCACGCTCGACTGGCCGGCCCGGCGGCCGGGCAGGCGGGGCGCCCGGCAGGGCGGGGGAGCGCGGCGAGGTGATTTGCGAGGAGGTCATATCTATTCCTCTGCTGCCGTGAAGGCGCTGGGAAGGCTCTCGAACGCGCGCTGCATGCCTGTGCCGCTACTGTCACCGCGATGTCAACATGTGTGAGCCGCGGTGGCGGTTTGAACTCGCGGGGAAAAGGGAGAGGGGGGATTAAATGTGAACAAATTCGGCCGTGTAGACCTCTGCCGGCGGGGCGAGAAAAGTGTAGGTCTAATTCAAGGGCAATGGGAATGCGGCGATGCGTTTACTCGGTATAATCTCAACAACTTTTCCTCTATTAAGGCCTGTGTCGGTCTAGACTGAGCGTAGCCTTCGCCAACGGCTTAATGACGTTGGGGTCCGGGGACGAAGGGGAATGCCAGTTTATTTCGCCCTTCGCCACCTCCCTCGAATTTATGCTCCATCCTCTCTTTCCTCGGCCCACAGGCTTGCCACTGTGAGTATAGACTCGTAACGTGGGTCTGAGCGAACGAGGCCCCGAGCTTAAACTGAGCTAGTTCTTCAGATAAAAACAATGGTGTGGTGCAACGTATGACAACCGGATGATCATTGTGTTGTTATGTTGTTTATATGAGTAGGTAAAGTTTAAGCAGGGGATTACGGCTCGTAACGCTTTTATCGTGACTTGCAAAGAGATAAGCAAATAAAGCACCACCCACAGACCTTTGAGCAACGCCCTCTGGTACATCTTCCCGGTCTTCCCTCCTTAATTAAAACCTCAACCCCCTCCACTCACCCTGCCCCCTCGCCTCGTCTCTCGTCTGTCCAAGCAAAACAAATGACGCCTGAGTGTTAAGTGAACGTTCTAATGGTCACGGAAAGGGGAAAGGCCAACAGAAGACAAACATAGCAAACTATACTACCGGAACCGTTTTCCATTCAATCTTTTAATTCCCTGCCCTCACCTCATAGTTCGCGTCCTGCTCGGTGCTGCTGCTGCTACTCACGCTCGCCCTGGTGGCCAGCTCGCTGCTCGTCGCCCGGTATGCCGTTCAGGTAAGCGACAGCAGCAGCGCAAGAAACGCGTGTCATTCGTGACACACAAACTGTCTGCATTTTCCATTGATCCTCTCTGTTGCCCAGCAGGCATCCTCCTGGTGGCTGTCGCTGCTGGCGGTCACGGTGTGTCTGCTCGGGCTGTGCACCTGGATCCAGTTGGCGGCCTCCAGAGCCGGCCGGTGGCGGGTCCTGCTCGCCCGTCAGATCGCCCTGAGCCGAGCACAGGCGTCGGCCAGGACGTTGCACAGGCCAGGACTCGGGCCCGGGCTGGCCCCAGACTTTTACAACAGCGTGAGTGGTGTAGTATTGTGTTCTTCAATAAATGCTCATCTGCCTACCAAAGTGTGTCGTTCCATTTAGACATTTGTCTTTTACAGTATGGTGGATCTCGATCGAGTTCGACAGGGATGGGGATCACCCACATCGCCGTAATCCCTCTAGAATGCGAGCTGGATTCTCATGTAGGTCCTTTTGGTTGACTCTTGCCGACGTCATGATTTGTTTACTTTGGAGTGAAAGCCTCGTCACAGTCAAGGGCCAATGCATATTCATGCTCACGACCTGTTTGCGTTCAAAATGATCGAAACGCTCTTAACGCATCTCTGACGCGTCCCGGGTGTGCCTGATCTTCGAGAGGCCATAATGAGGGCCTCACAGACCCAGAGCTGAAGATGTGCGACAGTGCCGGGCAACGAGCCACCATAAGTCAAAACCGTGCCAACGACGTGGTCACGACTCTTTCTTTTTAGGAAGCGACGGAGCAAAGTGTTGTATTGCACGCGTTATTGTAACGGCTGGAACGGGTTGTGATAAGGATCGAGATACTGATAGTTACGCACGTTAACGATACGGCCTATCGCGCTCGAGTGCGGCCTGGCCAGGGGGCAATAATCCTACATGTTTCACCTTGGCCGGCGAGCGCCTGATATGGTCGGGGTAGGCAACATGCCCAGCTCGTGTGCTCGACGGGACTGCCTATGCTCGACACCCCCGGAGGCTGAGATCCCCAACCCCGCCAAACCTGCGTTCTACCTTGTTGGAATTATTAATAATCGACTTTTCTTTGTCGTTCGCGTTCACATTTTCCATCGCTATTGTGTGGAAACACTCCAATCTTTGTTAGAGGCTGCCTCAGTCCGACCGCCTGATAATGAAGGGGTGGGCAACCCGCTCTGCTTGTGTGTTTGACGGGACTGCCTATGCTGTCACTGACAGGGGCTGAGAGCTCAACCCTATTTTGTACGGGCTGCTGGTTTTTGAAATATTTTTTTGTACGGTAGTGACACCGAGTTTGCTGCTGCAGATGGGGTACCGCGTGCCGGGCCCGCCGCCGCCGCCCCCGTATGCGCTCACCGACCTGCCCCCGAGCTACTGCGTGAGCACGACGGACGAGTCGCGCCCCACCGACGGCGCCGGCGGTGCGTGCCCTCCTGCCCCTGCGCCGCCACCACCGCCCGGGCCAACGGGGCTAGAGCAGCCCCCGCCCTACGCCGTGGCCATCAAGAGGGACCACTTGGTGCAGGAGGCGGCGGGCGCCACGCCCCCGTCCCCCGCTGTCACCGCGGCTGAGGGCGACAGCACTGCCGGGGCTGGGGACAACAGAAGGAGCACCCCCGTGAGTCGCAGGCCTGTCTTGTGGTTTTGATATTAAACTTTCGTCGATAAGGGCTTTTTAAACCGCAGCCGTGGACAACTACTAGTCAAGTGTTGCGAATTGATTTTTCGTACGGTAACAAATATCAGGTGTAAAAGAAACGTTGCAATTTTTGTAGTGTATGCGAATGCGAAAGTCCTGAACTTCACATATAGTGGTGGCATACACTGTTTGATCATCCAACGTTGATAAAATATCTTATCTAACGAATAATTTGGATATTGTGATAATCGTCAAAGTTGAGTGGGAGGTTATAGAAGTGATGCTGTGATCCCTGGTGAAAATGAAGGATTGTGAAAACAAATCAATAAAAGAGAATAAATGTAAACCACATCTGAGAAATATACGTGGTATATTTCTGAAATAAATAAAAGTTTGTTTCAAATTTACATAGACAAAAGTACAAACTACTGTATTTTCATATATTTTAAAAAATAGATTTTGAAAACAAGGGCAATATTTGGTCTGACATAGAAGCATGCTCTCTAATTTTAGAGTAGAGGACACATGAGTCGCAGGCTTTTGACTGAAGCAAGTATGTAACTGAACTAAATTTCAGAGATTATGGATACAGATAAAAATTGATGTAGAGTAATGACCCTATTAGTTAGCAGTGCTCTAGGATCAACTTTCATTTCCATTTGAAGGCATTATAAATGAAATTATTCAATTTACACTTACTTTGATCCAGAATTGAATCTAAGTATGGTAAAAAGTTTTGGTAAGTGAAAGACAAATTGTAGTGAGCGAAAGTAAGAATTCACTATGCACAACATAGTAGTTAAAAATTATGTAAAAACTAATGATACATATAATTTATGACACAATAAATAAAATAATTTGATATGTTTCTGGTCATACATACATGTCTTTTGTTGATTAGTGCACACAACAATACAAAACTTATTTGTAGTATGGCTGCACCAAAAAAATCACAGATTGCATTATTAAACAAATGTCAAAAAACCTAGAATCGATTTGAATGGCAAACGCAATTCTCAAACACACTAACACACACAAATACATTCATAAACAAAAACACATTTGATAACAAGTATAATACCATTCTTCTATTAGTTGCACTAGATTTAAAAGCAGAAAACTAATTTCATTAAGCAGTCTAAGTTATGTTTGTACCTAGAGAAAAATAACTTTTGCATGTTTGTGAAGCTACTTTCCACCATGATAATGGTGTGAAAGTAAAAATCATTGTTGGCTCAAAACAAATGGAAACTTAAAGCTATCATTTACCTGGTGACTTGGTAGAAACTGTTAAATGGTGAACGGAAGATACTACACAGCGTTCACAACATAAAGGACAGTTAACTATAATGGAAAAGATGGTGATTGAAGGGATGCCTACACCCTACACAAAACTACTAACAGTTTCATCTAAGAAAATAGGACGACGGGGTTGCGACGGCGGTGGCATGGAAGAGACAGTCTCCTGCCGGTTTGTGATTTCACCAGCAGGCACTCTTGGTGGGGCTGGCGCACGCAAGTACTTAGGTTTAGGGGGTAGAGGGGGTGGGCGAGGTGTCTCAGGGAGATGAGACATGACCGGGAGGCTTGAGGGAGAGTGGTCACCCACTGAGCAGCCTGAAATTAAGAGAAGACAGAATATAAGATTAGATAGGAGATTATTTCACACCTTATTTTTTTGTTCAAATCAATCATGTTAAAAATAAAGTAAAAAGAAACAGAGTTATTATCAGACATCACCAGTAACAGAAAAAACAACAACAACAATTCTAATTCAAATTTTACTTTCTGCTACACACCTTGAAAGTAAGTCACACTTAGAATGCAGAATCACACCAGGAAACACAAAATAACACAAAAATACCAACATTCAACACATTCGACTTGAATTTCAACATATACTGCAAGCAAGTGTGGTGAAAAGGCAAGGCCAGGGCAAAAGGCTATGAATACTGACCTGAAAAATAGTTCTGAGCCTGCCGGGGGGAGGGTATCACTGCATCAGAGCCAAAGCTATGATTCAGGAATCCAGATCTATATCCCTGCCCTTCGTGGTCAGACATGACCACTCGGCACATGGCGTCCATGGAGTGGACATCTGGCTCACTCCCAGCGTTGCAGTGTCCCACCCCGAGCAGGCTGTCCAGGTTGAATGTATGACACGCTGTCAACACAGGGACGTCAACCCGTCAGCCGGATTGTCTGCCAGAGTGTTTAGTAAGTTAGTAAGAGCCACCAAACCGAACCCATG
Organism: Frankliniella occidentalis; assembly: GCF_000697945.3. Lineage (NCBI taxonomy): Eukaryota > Metazoa > Arthropoda > Insecta > Thysanoptera > Thripidae > Frankliniella > Frankliniella occidentalis. The sequence continues at coordinate 630,614 of NW_026267208.1, read as the reverse complement.
CGCCACACATTCGCAGTTGCACCGTTTATAGAAAATTTGAAGGAGCCAAGGCCAAAGAAGTGAATTTTGGTTGTGATGTTTCCTTTCCATTTCCTAGGGTTCTTCTAGGGGAAGGGTAGTTTCAATCCCCAAAAAGATTCAAGCAGGTTTAGCTGATAGACAGTTAAAGTACTCCCAAAGCAACCGAAATACAGAGGTTTGGGAGAGTTGTACATAAATGATATCTATGTTGCAGGACAGTGATGATAAGTACTTGAGAATGTTAGGAATATCTGGTTGATCCAGGAATTGCAGGGAGCGGATGTTTGCAGAAATTGTAAATATTCCCTGGGAAATCTTAAATAACCCTACCCAAACAGATGCTTTAAACATTTAGGGCACATATTAGTTTTAATACTAAAGTAACCTTCAAGGGTAGTTAGCAGGGCAAGAAATTGAAATAAGTTGAAGAAAGCAGGAAAAAATGCCAACGCGCTTACATTCATATTCATTCCACAGAGATCAAATAAAATAGGGAGTTAGTCAATAACTTGTTACATGACATAAATATTACATAAATACATGAACCGAGCACATTTTGTACAACCATAGTGCAACATTCAAAAAATGTTATTTTAATAGCAGTTTTGAAAAATGATCAAAATTGAAGGTATTCATAAGCTTGACTTTGAAGTGCACTCAACAATCCATCACACTTACCATGATTATGGTTCACACCTGAAGACCGATTGCTGTCACTGTTTTCAGTTACATTTTGGGGCTCTGGCCCTGAAACACTGTTGGACCGATCCCTACGTGGCTGAAGGAACTTCTTTAACTTTTTACTGCTCTGAGGTGCATTTTCTTTATCCTAAAATGAAAATAAGAAGTACTGTAGTAATTTTTTTTATCAATAATTACAATATGTGCATTTGGACATTTTAATCACCTTTAAAAAATCTGGCAGTTCAAAGTTGATTTCCGTTCCTCTCTGATCTTCAAGGCGACTCCTTTGAGCTCTCTTCAACCCCTCATAAAGTTCTAAGGAAAATAATGATGACAGCAGTCAGGAAAAATGTCTCAAGCCAATAATTTCGAATTTGAAAATAATGTCTACTATTAACATAAACATACCATCACTTTCTGATTGACCTAAAAGTTTTGCACCAGGTTTCCATTTTGCTATGAGAGGTGGTTTGGTGGTTGGAGGTGGTGGTGCAGGCTTTGATGGAGCTGTTGATCCAACACTGCATATTGTTGTATTGGAACCCTTAGCACTTCCCAGGCTGCCAGAAAATTTTTTGCTGCTTTTTCCTCGGAAATCCTGAAAATTTTGTTATCAATACATGGAAACTCATATACGTTAAAGAAGGGTCATTAGGTAGGAACTGGAAGTGGCTGGACTCACTTTTGACTTGTCATGGTAGGCAGAATCTCTCCTTAGGAAACGGCCAAATATGCCAGATGAATGCTCTGAACCCCAATCATCGGACTAAGACAGAGTACAATAAGAGTGTTAGTCAATTTGGGCAGAGTGAATTTTGGAGAAAGAAAGTTAACTCACTCGAACAGATCCTTGGTCTGAAGCAGGGCGAGTGGAGGGAGCTGCTTTTCCCTGAAGTAATTCCTCAAAAACTCGATTTGTAATTTCATCAAGGGAAGCAGATGGGACGGAAGGGGCGGGACCAGGAGGAGGAGGTGCTGCCATAAGAGAAGATGTGCTGCTGATTGAGTGATTTAGTGGACCACCGTTCAATCCCGGAGTCATGTGTACACCTCTGTTAGCTGCAAAAACATAAAATTAAACATGAAACATAAGATATTGTTATAACACAGATACAAAATGATAAAATAATCACAACAAAGAAGACTGTTGTTTGCTTTTCATCCCTGAATTAATGCATACCTTGAGATATTTCCTCAGAGCTGCGAGTAAGAACCTGCAACCTCTGGTTATCCACTGACGACACAGGGGTACCAAGACTCACCATCTCACTTCCATTAATCTATAAACAAAAATAGGAAAATCAGTTCTGTTGAAAGATGTTGTTTTATTCAAGGGAAGGCTAAAGAATGTTCATTGATCATTAACTTACCATACAAACAGTGACTAGGTGTAAACGGTACCCATATTTATGTAACACAGGACGCAACACCTCTCCTAATGTTTTACCAGGTCTAGATTTAACTCCAACAGTTTTACGGTTTGGGAGATCCAAACGAAAAACCACTCTGGGCTCAACTCGCACCTCTTTGTTGCTAAGGATAGACGATACTTCATCTGGAGCAACAGCCTTGGGATTGCTTCCAAGGAAAACTTGGAAATGCTGATAATGGAGGCCTCTCTTCTCCAACAGTCTTTGGATTAAGTCTGATACAGTTTCATTGTATCTAGTCTGAACAACAGTTGTGGCCCCGTCCGGCAGGATCACACGGCAAAGTGAAGAGTTTTCCCGTTCAGATGTATCTCCAGAGGTGACAGACTGGGAGATAGTACATTAAAATTTATACATTAATGTTGAGTTTTTGCTAAAAATGTGTAATACCAATCATTGATTGGCAATAACATAATATCTACTCACTTGTCTACTGAGTGAACCACGTAATGCAAGGTCCCATGATGCTAATGAGGAACGACTACTGGTTACATCTGACCTAATAGACACAGTGTCATATTGTTCTCTTCTTGTTCGTAATTTTGAGTACTCAGACTCTCCTCTGTCTTTTGATTTTGATCTATTTTTTCGGTGCCATGGTAGTAATGATTTCCTTCGCCTATCTTCCACATCACTTCTACTTTTCTTCAACTGTAACACAAATAATGAATTGTAGCAAAAAACACAACAAAGAATTATAAAATACTCTGATTTTAATTGTCATACCTTGTTTGGCCGATCAAGTTTCAGCCCTTGATCTAATTCGGTGCTACCATTGAAAGGCAATTCTTGACCAGATATCTCCCGGAGGAGACACTCTTTATACAGTTCCGACTTTATAAAACGAGGATAGCTATCAAATTTCATCAAGTTAAAAATCTGTTTCTGAGCCTAAAAATAAAAATCATGTGAGATTAATTAAAGAAAACTCTATTCCTCCAAATCATAAAAGTAAATTAAACAACCAAAAGCGCATCCCTTCAGTAAATTTTTAAGCTCAAAATTACCTGCAAAAACAGATCTGGTAGAGCATTTCCCACCTGCTCTTGAGTAACTTGTCTAGCATGGGAGTCTACATTTACAGGTTCAGGTGCACCAAGACAGAGGTGCTTATCAAATATGGCCTGAGCTTCTGACTTGCGTTCAGCAGCATCCTCTATGTGACGATATCGCTCACAAGCAACCCAGAAATAAATGTTTTCATGTGAAAACTCCTTCTTAAGAAATTCCTAAAAACACAACACAAATATTCAAGATGCATTCTGAAAGATAGACTCATAGATAGACATCATAAAGAACTACGTACAGCAAAAGTATGCAGTCCTGCTGGGTCTTCAAGTAGTCGTTCAAAGGAAGCTGACCATGCCGGGACACCTCCATTTTCTCGTGTGCCTTCTTCCTCCTCTTCTTCCTCTTCACCTCCAGCCCCTTCAGGAAGTGGACCATCATCATTCTCAGGTTGCTGGAACAAAAAATTTGCGTCTTATAATTTACTTTTCCTGACTTCTTAGGACACAAATCAGCTAGTCAGATTTATGTATTTTACACTAATAATTTTGCATGGATTTATTTTTCACGCAAAGTCACCCAGTCATAAACTGAGATACTTACGACCCATTCCATGAGATGACTGGATTCAAATCCATCGAGCCACCACATGAATTGTCGACTAAGGACGTCTAATCAATCAGAACCGTTGGCCCTAAAAAAAAGTTAGGATTGCTCTCGGGTCCGTTGTCTTAACACTTAAGTGGTTCAAATCTCGACGTGAGAAGTCTGTCCCAACGCGCAGGGCCCCCGCTCCCGGGATCGACGGATATGCTAGCGAAATGGGTCGCCATCAACAGCAAGGATGCGCAGTGTACACTGTACAGCCTTATTGGTTTGTCGCCAACCGTATCCAGGCAAGGGAGCGTTCGCAAAGAGTTGTACCCTTTATCGCCAGCCAGGCACAAGGCGTAGGCGCATCACCAGCCTACTGGGGCTGCGGGGCGTGAGAGGAGAGGAAATGATTCAACCTACGGGACAAGCACGAAGCGCGACACGCGAGATGGAGGCAGAGGGGAGGCAACAGCGCAGGTCGGTAAATCTAAGCGCGACCCAGCGAGGGGAATCCGCGGGGAACCCAACAGCGGAGCGGAAGGCCTCGTTTTAGCCATCCCGTGCCCGTGCAGGACATCTCCACCCCGCCCCGTGCCTGCCGCCGTGCGCTCCTGGAACATCAGCCTGCGTCAGCCTGCGTCAGGCGAGGACGACGCTGCCGCCCGGCCGCGTACAAATTGGAGCTGAATTCGGACTAATTCGGAACGCTAATTGAAGAAAGAGGGGGGGGGGGGGCGCCGCAACCAGGCAGGGAGAGGCAAGGGGACGACGGCCGCCACCGCGCTGGAGCCGGCTGGAGCCGGGGCGGTAAAGCATATTTCAAATACGCCTCCGGGCGGAGAGCACGCTCGTTGTGGTGATGGGTCCGAAAAACAAGTTGCTATACCCAAGGAGGAAGGGGTCAGGGGGGAAGGGGTGGAAAGCGGCGACATGTTCACCACGCAAATAAAAGCCCTTCTCTTTCTCCTCCCTATCGTCGAATTCCTTTGACAGTGTACACGAAATTAACGGCGGGCCATCGACACACACGAGACTCCGCAGTAAACAGAGGGCCTGTTGTTTGGTCCAGCCCATGCGGGCGACGATGGGTGGAGGAGGGAGGGGTGAGGGAGGGATGAGCGGAATGCGGGGGAATCAAATGTTCTCGATGGGATTACGCGCAGCTCCCCCGTTCACGACCCCGTATTGCTCAACCCGCGGCACCCACTAAAACTTTCCTTGGCATATTTCGCTCCCCATAAGAAAATATTTAAAAAATTGAACTCTTTCTCGGCTGAACCATACACCAGTGCCGTTGGAGGGGTGGCATTAGAAAGGTATCTGCGATAAGGGTAGGGAGGGGGGATGCTGGAGTTACTTCCGAGGGGATTCAGCCCCCCCCCCCCTTTCTAGACACCTCCCTAATGACCGCATAGTCACGCACTATTCTCCCAGGCGGCGTCTCAAGTGCAGCAGC
>NW_026267208.1:600794-622202 GCF_000697945.3 Frankliniella occidentalis | reverse complement strand
GGAGGAGAGGCTGGCTCACAGCCAGGGGGACTTCCCTCGGAGCGGACCGGGATGGACGGTCCCCGTGTGCACCATTCAGGAAGGCGACGAGGCGAGTGAGGCGCGTGTTCCCACAGGCAAAAGGGAGAGGGGGGAGGGAGTGCCATGAGCCAGGCGGGACAAGAGATAGTAAGTGAAGCGGGGCAGTACGTGAAGCCTGAATCAGCAAGCAGGAGGGGGGCTGCGGCTGCGAAATCCAGTGTTGAGTGTGAAGAAGCTAGACGTCCGCGTGCGAGGACATGTATAAGCCGTACTTACGCTACGCAACTGGCTACTGCCGGCGCCCTTGAGGCGGACGGGCAGGCTGCGGTAGTGCAGGCGGTCGAAACGGAGCCGCATCCAGGCCGGCCGGAGCGCCCAGGCCCAGGCCGGAGCCCCGACCGCCACCGTGAACGTCCACTGCACGGGGCGGGACGGGGCCGCGGCCGCGGGTGGTGCCGCCGGGCCTCCCCGGGACCCGCCGGCGGCCGCCGCGCCGCCAGTCCCCCGCGGCCCCGCCCCCACGGCCACGCAGACCCGCGACTTGAATCGGGCAGACTGTCGGCCGGGGACGGAGCGGGAGGGCCGCGCAAGCAGGGCCGTCGGGAGCTGCGGGGGTTGCTTCGGTGAGACGCCCCGAGAGCGACGCGGTGCTGCCTTCCCCGCGCCCGCGCTCATCCGTCCGGGTCGAGGCCGCGGCAGACGGCCGGCGACAGAGCTCCTCGTCAGAACAAGTGCTGCTCTGGCGGCCGCGATGGACGGCGTGCGGAGGAGGTGGGGGCGGCTGAGTCACACGCGTTCGCTCACTCGCACGCACAGGAACGCCCCGGCGCACTGCTTGAGCGCGACGGGCGCCAGGAAGGCACGGCGACGACTCGCGGCGCGACCACGATGACGACTGGCGACTGCGGGAGCGCCGCGGCCAGGGCCAGGAGGACCCTCGCGACGGGGCCTTGGCGGCACAAGGTACCGCGTGACCTTGGCCTCGTAACGGTCTGGCACAGCACACAGTGCGCCGCCTCCGAGGAACACGCTGCTCAAGCACGCCGGGGCGGGCGGCGCGCCATGCACGCGTGCGTCCTGGGCGGAAGACTGGACGAGACTGATGTCAGATGACCCGAGGAGGTCCAAACACTCGAGCCAATCCCATCCAGACCATCCCATTGGCATCGGTGCGACGCACCGCCGCGCCACGCCGAGCCTGAGTCACGCTCGCGCTGTCGGGAGGCGCGGGCGCGGCCGGGCCGGGCGCCTCACACACAGGACACATAGCGCCGCCGCCACGCCCCGCCACGCCCCAGGCAGCCTGCATTCATTCACTCGCCAAGGAGGCGAGCGCAAGTGTAGTCACGTGCCGAGCCCACTTGCCCGGGAGGGCCGGGCCGCCTGTCTTCGACTTCCGCTCCCCCGCGGACCGCTGGGGAGGAGGCTCGCCCGCCCCGCGCCTCCCTCACGTAGCGCCCCTCTTCCGGCCCGCGGGGTCCCGCACGCGCCCCCCGAAATACTTAAACACTGACTGAGTCTCGTTGTTCGCCCGGCAGGAAGCGGTCCTGAGGGGGCAGCATAGAGCACCCTGCACCAGTACTCACCGCGAGGGGCGCCGCCATGGAGTGGGGGTCCTCGTAGCTGCTGAGCACGAAGGAGCGCAGCTCCTGCAGGCTGCCGGTGAGCGGCCCGTGGCCCATGTGGCCCAGCCCATGGCCCATGTGGCCCCACTGCGGCGCGTGGCCGTGCAGGCCGTGCAGATGGCCATGCGGCGGGTCCAGGTCCAGCGGGTCCGCGAGGGTCAGGTCCTCGAGGCTGTGCGTGGCGGTCGTGGACGACGGGCCCTGGCGAGAGCCCTGGCGCGCCACGCCGAAAACCTTGGGGCTCAGCTTGTAGGAGAGCAGCTCGCTCAGGTCGTCGGCCGAGTGGGCCACGCCCGCCACGCTGTCGAGACTGGCGAAGCAGCGCGCGGCGGCCGCCCGCTCGCGGACGCTGCGACCAGCGCGCTTGGCGCTGTCCGTCTTGTTGACGCCGTCAAGGGGGCAGCAGACGTTGTCCTGAAACAGGGAAAGCCATGACAGCCACAGCTCTGGCGAACTGGGCGCCGCCGAGTGCTCCGGCCTGGTGGACTCACCTGGACATGAGGGTCGGGCATGGCCCTCACGGCGAGGCGCCGGTCCGGCACGGGCTCGGGGAGCGGGTGGTGCACCCCGAGGGGGATGGCGGGGAGGGGGAAGAGCAGGGCGGCCTGACCGGCCTGTCCCTGGACGTGGAGCCTGCGGTGCTCCAGGTCCACCATCAGGATCCCCAGCGGGTCGTTGCGGTCCGACTGGTGCCCGCTGTCGTCCCGGAACCCTATGCCGGAGTCGCTGTTGCTCGAGTTGGCCGAGCCGGCGTGGCTCGGGTGCGGGGAAGCGGACAGCTCCCCGGGCTGCGCCAGCTGCGCCGCCCCCGGGCCCAGGCCACGGGCCTCCTCCCGGTCGGCGTACAACCTCTGCACAGCGCGCAGGACGGGCTCCGATGTCCGTGGAAAGGCGTAACACTCCGCCCCGGCTGCCCCGCAGTCGATGCTCAGCGTGGCGGCCCTGGAGGCGTGCTCCTCGTGTGGGGCCTGCTTGGGGTCCACGGCGAACACGTGGCACGCACTCGACGACTGTTGCTGCTGCTGCTCGGGGGCGCCTCCCAGGGCCCCGGCCTCGTCCGCCTCGGCCACGGGGGGCGTGGACGTGACCAGCCCAAAGTGCCGCCGGTCTCCGTCCGGACTGCTGCCACCCCCGCCCCCGCAGTACAGGACGCGGGCCGCGGGATACTCGGCCAGGGAGGCCCCGGGGGCCCCGGGGGTGGCGCGCGCGTCCACCAACCGGACGGATGTCGCCAGGACGCGGAGCACCACGGGGGTAGGAGAACGCTTCTCAGCCCGCAGCTTCCGCACGCACGCGCACACAATCTGAAACAACAACAAAACACGTCATATGTGTGCACATGTAGCCGTGCTATATTACACTTTGGCACGATCAAAGACCAGCCAGAGGAAATGGAGATGGAAAAGAAAGGGAACTGTTAGCTCTCTGTACCCGCCAGTGACTTTTACCCCATCCTCAAACTAAACTTAACATTTAATTTTGTCATTGCTTTCTAAAATATTTTGAGCCACAATTTTCTTTTAATTGCTCTTTTATTTAGGGGGAACAGCACCACAATGTTCAAATAAATTCTGTTACATGTGAATCGCTGTCCAACATATGGGTATAGCTCCAGCATTTAAGTCTCCGCATGAAAGAAAGTTGACCATGAGAAGTGAGCTACCAACATTACTGGGCATTTCAATGAGGCAGAAACATAGAAGAAACATCTGAATAGTATCTCACCTGTAATTTAGATCCTGGCTGTAGCTGTTTAGGGATTTCTATAGTTCCTAAGTACCCAATGACAAATTGCTGTACTTCCATATCTTCAGCTTCAGAAGGGAGTTGTTGGTAGGCCCTAGGAGGAGGTGTTGGAGCAATGAGCGGGGGACTCCAGTCCGTGATGACACACACAGAAGGTTGTACAAGGCTCTCCTCAAACATTGCGCCTGTTCTCAGATCATGTACAACTTTTGCAATACGATTCTGTTGATTTGGTCCTGTTCCTTGACGGGGTTGCTGATGCTGCTGCTGATGTCCACTACTCCGAGGTTTGTGCATATATTTTGGTTTAGGTCTCACAGGTATAACATCATCATCTGAGCTATCAGAATAATAATTTTCTGCTATTTGAAGTTTTAGTACTCCTGATGAGCATCCAATCAATCTAACAACATCATCATGAGGCATCTTACTGACGCTTCTTCCATCAACAGCAACAAGGTAGTCTCCAGCCCTTAATCCAGCTGTTTCTGCTGGACTACCAGCAACAATACAGCTTAAAATGCATGGTTGCTGACCTGATATAGTGAATCCAAAACCATTCTTTCCCCGTCTAACCTCCACTGTCCTCACTCCATAGTTGGGTCTTTTTTTCCGTCTTCTGATTGGATGCATGATTCTCGACTAGGGGATGCTGTGTAACTTTTTCAAGATACCATGATAAGGGCAACCACCAAGCAGTATTTGAAACACTTTCAGAAAAGCTACATAGCAAGATGTTTTCCAATGCACTGGATCCAGGCCATAGGATCTGCACTCAGCCTAATTACATCCCAAGGCATTCCAACGGTTTTCACAAGAAAGCACTTCCACCATTTCAAAAAGGTGTCAAATTCCATAATTTTTATACTGTAATGTACTCAAATCTTCTAAAATGTTCATCTTCAGAGCGTTGATCACATCGAGTAACGCACTTTCCGACCTGTTGAGTTTGTTCAGTCTTGATTCACGGTGAACTTGCCATTGCCACGACTGTTTGCAACACCAGTAAAAACTTTCTAGGCATCGCGAGAATCTCCATGACGGAAATATTTCACACTGATGAGGGGCAATGGATTGGAATGTGGAATATTTTCTCCAGCCAGATGCTATGCTACTCCAGCAACAACAACATTGCGTATTTCCAGCGGTTACTGGCCCTACCCCCTCCACTTCCACTGTTCCCCAGTGCCCTACAAGAAGCTAGCAACAATACATTCCATGGAAAACGACTTAATTTCTTTTAGATTTTCAAGCTTAGCTAGACGAGAGAACATGTTCTCGGAGTAACCTCCGAAAATGGAACAGATAAATTGTCTGCTTTGTGTTCTAATCAGTTTGATTTTGGGCGTGGATTTGGCGATTTGGCATAATTTGAAGGCAAGCACTGCAAACTGCTGGAAACCGAAGAGACACTTTCTTGCAAACTGCATATAATATACATAGGAAACATTCTTGCTCTTTTTTTAAAATGCAGATGATTTTTAAATAAAGAAGAAGAAAAAAATCATAGAAATAGACAGAATGTACATGTTTACATGTTTGCAAGAAGATGGTTAGGTTGGTCAGTTGTCTAGTATTTTTTTTCTCCCACCAAACAAAACACTGAGCCGGACAGGCGAGAAAGCCTCCATCATGGCGTCGTGTGCTACGGAATCGTCTAGCTCTTCTTTATTAGAGAAAATTGAAAGGTATTGCGTTCTAGATCAGTTTTTTAAAAGCATTTAACTTAAGTTTGTGCGATTGTGCACCTGCTTGTTACCGGGGTCCTTAAGTTTTTGAGCATAGTAGACGCTAGTATCTTACTTGAAAATTCAGCATCTAGCTTCTGCATCCCAAACATGACCGGATTGTGTCGCTTTCTTCTCAATCGCTGAATTGTCCGTGAAATTCACTTTTGACCATTTTCGCGTCGCTACCTCCGCCCCCTGTTGTGAAAGACAGACGTAGAGCTCAATTTCTATTTTAACTCTGATCATAATTAATTGTACTTCCAGCTTTCTCAATGACTCCCAGTACAGAGAGACAGTGGAGAGCTCCGTCAACTACAACACCCGGTTATGCATCGAAAGAAGACTGCGAATGCCGTTCTTGGATTCTCAAACAGGTGATTGCCTCCACCTTTTTCTCAACCACTTGTTGGTTTGTAGCGTTTCTGTTATGTATAATTTTAAACTTAATATTTCCAGGCGTGGCACAAAACCATTCCAATCTATTCATGACATCCCGACATCGTCTTCCTGGATTCTTGCAAGGTCAAATCTACACCTATCCATCCAAGCGCTGGAGGAAAAAGCGAAGGCAATACCTTTCACATTTTCTTCAACCACGTCGTGGTACAGTTATGCCTGCTAAGGAGGCTGGAGATGAGGCAGGAGAGCATTTCCACACCATTAGCACGGTAGAAAATCCTGCTGCAGTTTCTGTGAATGATGAGGCAAGCAAAGACAGTATCAAAGAAGATCCAAAGGTGAGCATGAGTCTAATTTAAACTTTCAAATATTGAAGTAATACTGATATTTATTATCTTCTTATCCTAATTGCATTCTTAATTAATCTTTCAGGAATGGTACATCAATGAAGATGATATCTACGACATGGATGGATTTGATGAACCTGATCCTGATTCCGATTATGATTATGAAGAGTCCTACAGGAAAAAAAAGAAAAGAAATTCTAAACCTGCCAGAGGATCTACAACAGATTCACCTCACAACAAAAAAGCCAAGGTAATTTTTTTATTTTACCAGTAAAACTTATTATTACATCTACGTTCTATGTCTAAGTGTGTCCCTATCTTTGTTCTTTTCTGCTGAGCAGCCAGTTGGTCGAGGTAGGAAGAAAACACCAACTGTGTATCCGGATCCATCGGACCCTGAGAAGCCTTTCGGCTGTGATAGTAAGTTGCCTTTACTTTCATATTTAGGGGAGAATATTATAGTGCTGAATCTTAACTGCCCTAGGGATGTCATGGTTAAACAGACCATGTATGCTCTTTGCATTTATAGAAGAAATCGGGACCAGGATTGTCTTAAAATTAAAACCATTTCACAACTAATACAATATTGTCCTGTATAGTAATCACTTGGAACTTCTCTACTAACTTTCAAAGCATATTTGCATTCATTTTTGCTGAGATTTTGGTCCTGGTGGAGGACTTGATTTCTTTACTTCTCCTCTTAATACCAAGAGCGCATATGGTGTATTTAACAATGTGATATGTAAGATAAAACTGCAGCAACAACACTGCCTCTGTCAAGTACAAAGGAAGATTTTGTCATGGATTGCCCCTTGAATGGAATAGTGACCCTGAATTTAATAGCTAGTAGTTCTCCATTTTCAATTATCAATGCAATCTAAGAAAGTTAGTTTGTATCTCTTACATTATCTGATCCCCAAGCCCTAATTCAACAAGTTTTCAAATAATTTGAGAAAAACAAAAACTAAATAAACCCTGAGTATTTATTTCTGTTGCTATTGATGTTATTTCAACTTTGAATCAAGTAGCATCCCCTCTAGTTCTTTGTGAATGTCACTTCTGGCACTCCCTAGCAACTGATCAACTGATTCATTTAAATGATATTTACCTAGATCAGAAGAGAACATTTAAAATTTCATATGCCATGATACTTTTCCTTTTTGCACTATTACTTGGCATTAAAACTGAAATTGCTTGTTGTGTTTTGCTTTTTAACGTAGTGGTGGTGGATTTTGGGGTCTAAGATGATGGTGTTGGTTTGGTCACAGATTACTGCTGGTTTGTGGATATACTGATGTGTTTGTTTGAATTTGCATCAACAGTTATTGCAAAGTTCTGTTTAAAATGTCAGAAATTGATAACAAACAAATTATTGTTTCTCTGTTTATTGAATGACGGCCCTTAGTTTTTCTGCTATAACTGTCAAATGATTTTCAGTTATGGCTATTATTGGCAAACAATTCGTTAAATCATTCTGGTGCACTGAGCATCCAAGCAACAGGAATGTGATTTAGTAAAGTGAAAGGATGTAACTTTGTGGATTGTTATTTAAAGTTTTTTTTCTTAAACTTGAAGAAACTGTGCATGTAATTAATTTTGTGCATGTTATGAGTTTAGATTTTTAATCTTCCAGAGCCCTGCTCACCTGCTTTATTTTGGCCTACTATTGAATGAAAATGACACAATTGCAATTGGTAATCATTAACAACTTTATAAGATTGGCTCTGTCATTGTTATAAAGATTGTTCAGCTATTTCTCTTTCCATCTTTGCTCTTTTAAATTTAATATAACTAAACAGAAGAAAAACATTGGGACCTAATGAAGTACTTTTAAGAGATTCCATGCCTTATCAGACTGCAATCATTCATAATCTGTCATTCTTCTAAAATGCATGTGTCATTAGTAGATAGATGGCTGTAATCTGGTGTCTTGGTTCCTTTTACCATGAGGAAGGGCAGCCGTTTCTCATGGTTGTATTCAGGAAAGCATGTGATCTGGTTAGACTTTGTATTAGATGGACAATTTGTAACATTTCTGGTTCATATTGCTTTTTATCTAAGTCAAGCTATTCTATCTACCCATATGTTACATGCTAGGCAGTTAAGCAGTCATCAAAATTTGCATGTGGAAAGTATTTCTTTTCATTACTTACACATCAACTTGATATGTACCTACAAAAACTATCTTTACAATATTCAATTAATCTTGAGATTTAATACGATCAGATGTCTTGGATATAAGAAGTTGTACTGGGTAATGATATCTATCTACTACATACTGTAGTGTTGTTGTATTGTGGTCATGCTTAGCTACATGGCAAAGCCCCTCTTTGTGAATTAGTTTTGCCACTATCATAAGTTCTGAATAACTTTCCTCTATCCATTTTAAATCAAGGATGTTTTCTTTACTTTTTAATTCTAACTTTCAAGAGAATTTAAATTGTACACTTGTCTTTGACCTACGGAAGTGTGTGAATTCAATTGAGAACTACACATCAGGACAGACTACTTTTGCTCCAGCTTGTATTTAGGCTGGTTGTCAAATGATATCTGCCCTAAAGTCATGAAGTAACCCGCTGCATTAACTTAAATGGACATTTCCTAGTGGTTAGGTTGTCCAATCTGTGGATGGACTGTGTGTGTTATTACCGGCTTCTTGCAGCCGTTAATTATTTAAAATTCTAACTGGAATAAAAAGTTTGACATTCATAATATCCCAAACATTTTAAGAAATGCTATTGCACTCCAATTTTTTATATTTCTATTTGCTTGTGTGCATGAAAAAAGTAAATTGTATTATTGGTGTCTTGAGACAATTTATTTTTAGAATTATTGCTTCTGTTGCCTGTTTCATTGGTCTTTTACTATATGAACTTGATGTTAAAGGCAACTTTAGTCTGTAAGGAACTGTCACATCCTGATGGAGCTAAATCTGGTGTTATGCTTGAAAAATTGTGAATGCAAAGGAAGTGCTATGGGAGTAGGTTGCTAAAGCATGTAAAGTAAGGGAATGGTTTGTTCTATTGTTTTTTGTATCTATTTATATTGCAAGCAAGTCTAAGGTTAATTAAACCCCTAGGAAGCATGTTTTTACTGGATAAATATCATGGGAACACGACTTTGCATTTTGCTGTTTAGTCAAAGTCTGTGTACATCCATCACATATCTAAAAAAAATCATCTTCAATGATTTAGATATGTGTAAATTCAAATGAAATTTTTGATGTAACGTTGCTGAGGTTTCTCGTTTTTAAGATGTTTTTAGAGGTTGTTTTGGCTTTCACTGAAGTTGTCTCTTTTTCCTTTCCTTATAAGGATGAAATGATCAATGACCTTTTGTGTACAGACTAGGTCACAAAAATATCATAAACCTTTCATTTTAAAATTTTCAAGTACCTTGCGTACTATTTTGCCCAAAAATTATGATGTGCCTTTACACATGTTACAGTATCAATTAGGGGCAATACTCCCTATTGCATGTAACTTGTTAACCTTTGGGAAATATGTGATTGTCTCTTTTTGTCATACCCCCTTCAACTTTCGGCCTCAAACTCTCTTTCCCATTCCCAAACCTTCAAACATGTCTCTGTCTGCCTTTCTCTCTCTCTCTCTCTCTCTCTCTCTCTCTCTCTCTCTTGATCCTTTGAGTGAACCAAGTTTGTGTCTCCCGTAGTTTGCGGGGCCAGGTACAAGACGCGGCCGGGACTAACTTACCACTTCACCCATTCGCACAAGAACAAAGATCACGATGAGGAAGAGGCTAGTCCCGCTGGGTCAGGCTCGGCCATGGGCTCAACCATGGGCTCGGGCACACCGGGTCCTATGTCAGGGTCCCCCTCAAGTGCCGCTAGTGTAAGCCAAGGCCCTGGAGGGGGGCCTGGCGGCCCTGGAGGCCCTGCAGGCCCTGGAGGCCCTGGAGGCCCTGGAGGTGATTCGCCACTTCAGCCTCCGACCACGCCGGGCTCTGCCAGCAACGGGGATCCACAGAAAGGCCATGCTGCGGACGGACCAGGGAGCGCCGCCTGGAACAAATTCCAGGACTCGTATCTCTCCTTCCTAAAATCCCCTGGTATGCTCTTTAGCTTGATCCACATTTTCTTCTCATTTAAAAAAAATAATTACCATATTTATTTTCATTATATTACTATCATCAATTTACAGTTTCTTTACTCTTGTTACTCTTTTGTTTTCTTTTGTTTTCCTTAGGATTTTGTAAATTTATGTTATTGGCTGACTAGTTTTTTTTTCTTTTTCTTTGGTTGGTTGTGAAGCTTGTATGTATGTACTAGATGTGTTGGTTTATGACTTAAAAATGAACTGGGATTCATAAAATAGCTAAACTTGGCATAATTGTGGGTTTAATAAGCTCGCAGCAATGGTTCAAGGTAGTTTCCGTTCAGCTTGCTTTGGTGTCTCTACTACTTAATTTAATTAATTACTTCTTCTGCATGCTTATTATTTAATTTGAGACGTGTGTAAGTTAGCTTATCAGTTTTGTAGTCTCCAACCATTATAAAAATGAACACTTTTCGGGCTTTTTTTCCTGAATATTTCAGGTTGCCTCTGTAGAGAATATTAGCACTACCAGGAACAGTAGCTTCATGATTTAATTTAAGTCTGGAGTCAAGTCATGTATGACTAAAAGGAAAACCTAGTACTAATTTTGATCTCATTGGTTTGATATCAAAGTTAATTATTAACAGTGTTTCACAGCTGTTTCACCTCTTTTTGCTTCAGTGGAGTATGATGTTTTGTTCTCACTCTCACTGTATTACCACAACTGATAAAACAATTCTGCTTTTTCTTTTGTAAGCGGATTGCAAACAATAAGCTTGAAATTGCATACACATGAAGTGGAAACTTATTCATCTTATACACAGTCAAAAACAAAAACAAAACAAAAAAATGCATAGATTTAATATGTCTACAGTATAAGATGTTTCGTTGCAACTATCTTTTTAAAATGCCTGTAAAGTTTTAAGTGACATTTGTTTGCAATTTGATTTTATTAGCAGTAACTGACTGCTTCAAACTTAGTGAGGTTCGTGGACGAAGGACTGTCATACAAGTACCTGATTGTTGTACATACCTTTTACAACACACCTCAGTGTACAAAATCTGACCCTTGCCATGAAAAAATATAGAACAAAAATTAGTGAGAACCATGAATTTAGCTGAAACCATGGGCATCTCATGTACATGTGTGAACTTGAAATATGTTGAGGGAAAGTCAATAGCTGTGTTTTATCACTTCGCTTGTCCCTATTGCAAAGCACGCACGGCGCTCCGGCGCTGGCGAAACCACGCAACTCCGCGGAGCCTCCGTCAAAGCACGCACAGCGGTCCGGTGCTGGCGAAACCACGCAACTCGATTTTTGGGGTGATTTTTGAGACCTACATCGTTGGAAAGAGGACGTTTCCCTCTTCCAGAATATATAGTTATCTCAGATTTTTTGAAAAACATCGATACGTGGTTTCGCCAGCGCCCAGGAACTTTGCGTGGTTTCGCCAGCGCCGGACCGCTGTGCGTGCTTTGACGGAGGCTCCGTGGAGTTGCGTGCTTTGCAATAGGGACAAGCGACTTGACACATTAAACATAGTATTTGTGAACTCTCTAACTTTTGTACCTTAAAGTGTCATACATTGTGTGACATTCTGCAGTCAACATGATAACATACGGCCAGCTGATACTTGAGATGGCTTTTTTCATATCTTCATTTATTAAGGACCTAGATTTTGCTCTAGCCTTTATTAAGGATGTCTATTATTTCAATGTTTTGAAGTGAAAGTCATTTAGTGCAATTGAAGGCAGTTTGTTTTTATTCATACTTTAATGCTTTCATATTTTTGGGTCTAAGTGACTGCTTTCTTTGTTGCTAACTGTACATTAACAGATGTGTTTTATTTGTTGTTTAAAACAGAGGGTAGCCCAAAAAAGGCTAAAGGTGCACCTGGAATTAAATCAACACCTTCATCAGCTGGTCACTCCAGGCCCACTACACCAGCTGGAGAGGAGACTGATCCCAATGTAGAGAGGAAGATGGGAAACGAGGTACGTGTCAAATTTGCATGATCACCATATGCATGACTGTTATGTGGTTATTGTCAAACCAAACCAAGCACCCACATTTCTTTGTACATGAGTGGCCATCTTTACCTCTTTGCCTCTAAAATGGGAACTGATTCTATCTGTTGTAGTGTTGGCTTTGCTCTTCTTCTTTATTTTTGTTGTATGTGTGCCCCAATATTGAATACCTGAATCAAAGAGGTTATTAGCTATTTTCACATTCACCAGCCTCCCTAATGCACATTCTATCAGTTGCTTTGCTTTGATCCCTTTCAAATGTGTCAATTTCAATCAAAATATTTGATGGGTCTAGACCATAGGCGGGGAGGGGGGGGGGAATATTTTGAAATCTTAGGGCTTTATTTCTGTGTTCCTTTTGCCTCCTTGTAACTGAAAAAATGACAACATTTTTCCATTCACTGCCAGTCAACTATTTCTGACTTGACTAGTCTTCCCTTCTTTTGTGTGTATGTTTAAATAATACTCCAATTACTGCAGATCAATTCCTACCTGAGACATTAACAAACCAACTACAAGTTACTTAACTAAAA
The DNA here is from genome assembly GCF_000697945.3 of Frankliniella occidentalis. Classification (NCBI taxonomy): domain Eukaryota; kingdom Metazoa; phylum Arthropoda; class Insecta; order Thysanoptera; family Thripidae; genus Frankliniella; species Frankliniella occidentalis. The sequence continues at coordinate 609,717 of NW_026267208.1, read as the reverse complement.
GTGCATGAAACAGAAACATTTGTTGTGTGCTGTAAAGATCTAACATATGCTTAATTGCAATTATTCCTTGTATTTTATGGGTTATAAATGGGGTTGCAGCTTTTATGTAGGTGACATCTTCTGTTACTTTTTTAGCTGCTTCTCAGTTTTCACCAGCTGCTTCTCAGTTCAATTTACACAACTTTCACCTAGATCACAATGTGTCATGGTAGAAAAGATGGGTCTCCACATTTTTTTTTTCTGTAAGGAAAGTGCTAATCATTACATGTTTTACATGTTTTTCCCTCATGTTTCCTTTGACTCTTGCAGACACATTAGATCACTTGTGGTGTGGCAAATTTGAAGTGTGATTGTTAGGATGCATCATGATTTAGGTTAAACAGCATTGTTTTGTTAATGGAAAGGTGCATAAACCTTACTGAAAGTAAAACTTAATTAAGAAGGATTTGTGATCTTATGAGTGGTGCCTATTTATGCTTGTTTGACTAACTTGTCACAAAAACTGTGATACTTTTTTACAACCCTTTTGACATCTGGTCCTCTATTTTATGTCATCTCCGCCAAATTTTTAAAATTTTTCTTTACATATTTGAAGCTTTGCCTTCCTCTTTGTTGTTCTCTCTCTACAACTCTTTGTTTGTAGACAGTTCTAAATGTTGGTCTGGTATTGAAGGTTTTAAGTTTCCTTCTGTGTTTCTTTTGTCTAACTTTGTAGTAAGAATTTTTGCAAGTGGCTCCCTTGGCAGTTAATGAGATTAATCGATTCAAATATCTTGTATATTGTGCTACTTAAAGCGGATGATTGTACATAATGTTAAGGGAAAATGGTCTGGGCCGCATACTTGTGTATGGTTTATGTACCTGTTATGCAATGTATGGGAAATTTTAAGAAACTGCACTCTATATGGTTTCATGTGCGCATGCAGCGGAAATGTCACAAACACTTCAAATGAAATTGCTAAATTTTCTTGAATTGCTCTTGTATTTGCTGATTACAGTATCATGCAACACATGATATGTAAATAAATATCTATCTAAGGGTTTCATTTTGCATCTGGTGCCACATTTGAGACGAGCATTATGCATCTGATAATTTCTTTTCCCTGAGAGCTTCGTATAGTCAAATGTAGCTCCATTTTCATGATGCAGCAGTTCAGTAATGTTGGATACCTTTTGTTTGTGCAGTTCTCAGCACGAAGATGACCCCGACTCGGCCGTCAGTTTTGATAGTAGTTTACTAGTCTATTTTAATCTGTGAAAAAAGAAGTATGTGGTTTCTGGTTTATTTCCATAAAACAATATGATTGGTAGAGGCACCAAGACTTTGTTAGTTCCTTATAAGCGCTGTGACATTTTTTGTACTATATGTACACTGTGTTAAGTGTTTTTTTACACTAAGAAAGTGATACTTCAGGACTTTGAACCAACGCTTTCAATTTTGTTATCGTAAATATATTTTTCTGTATTTATATTATTTTTACATGTGATTACTGTTTGATCAATCTTAATCCTGTCATTATTTATTCTACTTATAACTCTTATGTATTTAATGATAAAATATGTAATATTTGTTAATCAATTTTAAATGTTTCTAAAGTAAATGTTATTAGTGAGACAACTCAGAAGTCTGATAAGAGCAACATTTGACAAGTGATAGCACTGAACTGCAATGCCAAAGAAGAACTCGATGTCAACCAAAGAGGCTTAGCAATGTTCTGCTGATCGAGGTAGCCTAGTGGGCTTCTGGAGTGGGCTGGCAGCTTGATCTGCAGTTTGTGAGTAGGCCTTGCTGTTGATTGTGATCACAAGTGTTTGGTGGTCCCATGGAAAACAGTGAAGATATTTTCTTATTGAAGTTTTGCTTTTGCTCATGTTTCAGAATTCTTTGACTTTAATTCCTCATGCCAAGTCTAACTTTTCTGTTTTGCATGGGCCCAACTTATGTTTAGGGTACAGGGTACTGTTTGGCACCTTCCCATCTAACTTATGAAAGATGTTTTTCATAGAAAGTGGACTCTGATGTTAAATGTCTTATATGGAGGAATTCCTCATGCTCTTAAAATTTACGACTGCCTTTCTTATGGAAATTAAAAAGGCCACTACAGTACACTCGCCCCTGTTTTATTTAAGCATTGGCGGCAAACAAAGATCTTTTCTTAACACAACTATTTTTACAAAGTATCATATTGTTGTTCTCTTATTACTTTCTAACTGCTTGCCTGGTTCCTTAATCTTTTGTTTGCCTTCTTTGCTATTATTAATTGTTATTACTTTGTATCTAAAAGTTGTTATAGACATGTTTCATTAGTAGCACTCAAATTTAACTCTAGGAAGCAACATTTTTATCAAAACATCTGTTTGTGCAGTGGTTTGTTCTTTATATATCTAACATACTTTTTTTTTCCTGCTGTAAGACAGTTAAGTTGCTTAAATTTGAAAATGTGGAGCCCTCTACTTTAATACCAGTAAAGATGAAGCTGACACAATTGTGGGTGACAGTTGTGACTTCCTTTGTATTGTCTGTGTTGGGTTAAATGTTGGGTCACTTTGCCATCTGTACATGAGACATTTACACCTACTTAAAACACTCCATGAGATGTCAAAACTAGGTTAAACTAGAGTCTGTTACTCTAATTAAATGGAAACCTTCTTAACTACTGTAACCTTTCATTTTCTGGTCTGTGATCAAAGAAACTTTATGAAAAAGGGACGTAGCATCTCTTGTATTGAAGTCTTGCAGCTATATGGCCCTTCATCAGTTGCATATTGATGAATATTGCTTTTGTCACAATTGACATTTTCATTGAAGCTTTTTTGGTGGAAACTGATTTTGTTCAATTACTTTTTTCCAACACCAACACCCAAGACTCCCATAGCACAACTCATTTTGTTTTAAAAGTAATTGGTAAATAATTATAAGAGGATGGGAAATGGAGAAGAGCAGTCTCACGAGATACATTCTTCACGCATGATGGTGATGGATACTTTAAATCAATCATAGCTGCTCACCATTTTTCCACTCTGTGTGCTCTGTTTTTCTTTTGTCTCTTTGGTGCGTACTGACCAATGCTTTCTTGTTTGCACTCTTTATTTCTTACTGTGCAAATAACATTTCAGTTTCTTAAGATTTTCGTTCTGTATTATTTTAGAAAACATTAGAATATGTAGCATTGCACGAATTGATTGATTCACTTATAATTTGCTTCTCTTTCTCCCACAATGCATGGATAATAGTGTGCTAGATATAAACAAGTACTGGTAGAGGAATGGAAAGGTTCTGCTACTAGCTTAATCTCTTCTATATTGTACTTAATACTCTGTTGACTTGTTTTTAGTTGTCATTATCACTTTACAGTCTTGATTTGTAGTGGGCTCCACATTGAACAAAATTTCAGTTTTGACTAGATTTGGTTTGGTTTGAATTTTTCCTAGAGTATATGAGAATATGAATTTCAAATAATAGTAACTGACTGTTTTTTTTTCTCAATCTTTTAAAAACAAAAACAAAAACAGCTGGGAGGGCTGGCACCAGAAGACCGTCGGCCCAAAGCAAACCCATCACCCTACTGTGATTTCTGTCTGGGTGATGCAAGTGAAAACAAGAAATCTGGAGCTCCTGAAGTGCTTGTATCATGTGCTGATTGTGGACGCTCAGGTATGGTATTTACTTTTATCAACCATAGCAAATTTGGAAATTAAAATGCTCAATTCTAAAATATGAACCGAAAATTTTCAGGGCACCCATCGTGCTTGCAGTTTACTGCCAACATGATTATTTCCTACCGAAAGTACAGGTGGCAATGCATTGAATGTAAATGCTGCTCTATTTGTGGTAATTCCGATAATGATGTAAGTATTTTTTTATTATCAATTAAGATTTTATCGTAGGGATTATCTTTGCTTATCACTTAATTCTATCTACAGGATCAATTGCTGTTTTGTGATGACTGTGATCGCGGTTACCATATGTACTGTCTTTCACCGCCACTTACATCTCCGCCCGAGGGCTCTTGGAGTTGTAGGTTGTGCTTGGCTGAATTCCATAACAAGTAGTGAGATACCCATCAAAAAAATTATTATTGGAAATTACTTAAGCAATTTTGATTTATTACTGTACAAAGGATAGGCATCATCTGGCTAACATTATATCTCATTTAATCATCTCCAATACTGTTTTAATAATGCTCTGCATATAAGAGTACTTTTTCATATGATTACCCATCTCCGTGAGAATTAAACATTTTTTAACGGAATCGGAATCGACTGAACTCTACTTGTACTCTTCATTGTCTTTTAACATGTCTCTTATGTTTCTGTGTATTTGATCATCAGTATTCACGATGGGAACTGGCGTTGTGATCATTTTATAATGTATTTGTATTTGAAATTTTGATCTAGTAATATTGTCATTTTTTAGGCAGCTTCTCAGTTTTTAATTGTGTATAATATATGTTTCATTTATTACAACATTTATTTATTATCATTTTACCCTTTAAAATCCAATTCTTGAATCACAAAATTTCATTCTCTAACTGCTCCAAAGCAACTTTAAGGTTTTGCCCTTTCATGTCAAAGCAACCAAGTTCGTATTTTGCAATATGAATGTGCTTCATTTGTGCTTCCATTTCAACACATGCATGGAGATGAGCAGAGGATGCTTTTATGTCATAAATACGAACACAGATCTCTGCTAACTCTTTCACAAAAGGTGCCCCCATACAAATAGGAGGAGGATTTCGCACTGTAAAACAAGTCAACAACCATAAGATTTCAGGGGAGGAATTTGAAAACATACATGCACAGTGAGAGGTACTCACATGACATGGTTTCATTAAACACAGTGAATTTATTGAATGTCACGGTTAATGAAAAACCATAATCCCGTTTCAGGTATGTTGCATTTGTACAGACTGAAAAAGAAATTTAACCATACAATGTGCACAGTTTTTATTTGAAAATTCTCAAATGTAAGATGTAATGTAACCTACTTGTGCTGTCAAGTCTGATTTCCTTTTCAACAATATGTGCACAACAACCACAATTGTATTCAACACACTGACAATGATTTGCAGCCTTTTGAGCAAACGATTCAATTTTTTCCACTTCCTTTGCAATGCCCTGCATCACTAGTGGATGCGATCCTGTGGAATGTTGAAAAATGGCCAGTGTTTTGAGAGCAAAACTTCCATATACAAATTATTTCAGTTTCAGGTTGTGCAATATCATCAGCGTCTCATTGAGCTCAGGGCCACAAATACAAGCGTTTGAACCCGATTTGAACAGATGAACGGTTACGTAAAGCAATTCAAATTTAGGGAAAATTGTTATCTGTTAGGATACTTCAAATATTGCTTTTATTCAGCATCTATTTTCAGTCCTTAACTCAAACTTAGAGAGAAGGCTGTCAAGCAAATACGGCACCCTCTCAAACTGAACTAACTTACGTAAAATTTTGAAAAAATATAAATAGTTGCATATTAAATGATAGTTCAAGAAATTACTACAATAATTCTAAAACTCAAACCTGATACATAATCTTGAGAATGTATTGCGATGAACAGAATTAAAGTTGCAAGTATTGTTTTCAGCATCTTGACAGACTTATGTGCTGGATACTTTGTTCAGCTGCGCACATCAAACTGTTTAATCTGGTCACCATGGTCGTCAACACTTCTGATAATAAACAAGGGGCTACCCATAAATTACTTCCAGGACTGGGAGAAAATTCTTGACTAGCTTAAATTTTGGTATCTAAGACTTTAAGTGCTACCAGCAAGTAAATCAAAATATTTTCTTATTTCTGGACTTTGGTTCCTGCTCACTATCTCATCTAGTTTATGGGTGGACCCTTTGAATTAAATGGCTGGTGAACTTTAGACCCTGACCTGACCCCACCAACAACATACAATGAGAATAAGTCATTAGATCTTGATGTGTAAGGAATGAGTGATGGTAATTTTTATACATACAATAGCACATGGGCTGGAGAAAATATTTTTATTTAAGTTGATTTATTTAACCAATTGTTATTTCAGATGCCTTTTAATTATATCTACAATTCTACCTACATTACTATCTGAACATTTCAGTAAGTTGGATAACAATTTTTTAGCCTTAGAAAATGAATCATCTCCAAAACCCTCCAAAAACTGTGGTGTTTCAATTTCACTTAACACAGATGAACAATAATTATGCAGTCTTCTTAGTATTTCTGAATGTTTTTTTGAATCTTCTTCATTCTCCATTCCCCTCCATTCAGTTTCTCCTGTAGGGAAAGAAAAATTACTGTTATAACAATAAACTATATATGAAGGGATAAAATTTAATTAAAAATGATTCACCATTACCATCATATTCTTTAACAGGTGATATAAGAGAAAGTATGGTCAGCAGTCTTGGAAGGATGGCAGGTGGACAGTAACTGCGTTTATTTTTAAGACACTCGAGAATATCAACAAGGGAATCCAAGACTTCTAATTTAACAGAGTTCAATGGGAACATGTTTTCTTGTGAGCAGAGAGGGTCAAGAATGCAGCACAAGCTTCTCATGATGATTTGTCTTTGGTCGTCTGTTGGGTAAACACACTTGTACTTATATATTCAGCTTTAAAAGTTAAAAAGTGGGAAATGACAAGACAAGACACTTACTCAGGAGAACAATGCCTGTCTCATGTAATGTGAAAGTACTCAAAGTTTGGGACCAGTGTTGAGCTGCTTTTTCAATTTTATCCTCCCATACTATGTTGTTTGTGTCACTAAGACTGCTACCAACATTGAGTAACTGATGAAGAGCCTCATTCAAACCCTGCAACATAACTTTAGCAGGGAAACATAATTAGAAATCCAAGAAATATTATTATATATAAAATAAAAATAATCAGTACCTGAGGTAGAAAGAAATGCGCTGAAATATTGATTTTTTGATGTGATGCAACACAGGTTGTTAAGAAGTTCCAATGTTGATTGCAAAAGCTCTTCTATAGAAACAAATTCCAAACTTGAAAACATTGATAAAAGAACAATTTTATAAAAGTTGGAAAAGGTTGAAGGAGGATATACCATTTGTGGAGCTCCTCAGAATGAAAGATAAGTTCTCATTAAGAGACATTGCAGAGTTTTTCAGGAGTTCAACCCACACATCAACTTCAGACTGTGATTCTGAGTGCTCATCTTCATCCTGTCCGTCAGATGAGTGGGAAATTCTATTGACATGCCACACACAAGAATTCAGAAGGCGAACAAGCTGTAGTAAGGTAGGTGTGTCAGAAGATGAAAGCAATGAAAGCAACTGCTCTGCTGTGCTTGATTGAGACAAACTCTGACGAGCGCTCTTCAGAGCTGTCATGTTTCCTAATACCCCAACAAGTATCTCCTAAAACAAAATCTGATTAATGGTGAACAAGTTACCAAAAATAATAAAATTCAACCATTGCTTTAATATACGAACAATGAGTCTGGGTTCCGACGTAACTTGAATAACATGGCAGGCAAGATGAACAAAATCATGTTGCATGAGAAGGGTTATCACATCTTCTTCAAATGTCATGTCCCACAGAGAGCAAAGCTGCTCCTCCATCTGCTCTGACCAATTATCACCAGTTTCCTGAAATTAGAACAGTTGCATGGATCATCCACAAAATGAATGCAACAAAACAGAAAAAGTAAGAGAAATGTCATACCTTCGATAAGGTCATCAATGTTTTAAGTAAAGCACTTTCACTGTATAAAGTGCTCCCGATGGCATCTCCTTTCAGTTTGTCAAAGTCAGGAAGGTTTGCAGCCTCAACGTTGCTAGTCCTTGCATCAACCTCATCAGGGACCATTCCAATATCCATTTTGATGAATATTGACAAAATTTCACGGAGCTGCGGGGATGTAAATAAACAAATGTAATGCGCGTGGGGCGAACAAATTTTTCATATTACATAACAACAATTAATAACAGTTTTGTTTTTTAAAAAAAGTTTAATGCACTATGCGTTCTTAACCTTTCTTGTTCTTTATATACAGAGCAAAAACAATGTCATGTATTTTTTTTAAATAACATTACTATGTATGACAGCTCTCGCAAGTGCGGTAAAACGTAAATTTTTCATACCTTAAAAAAATTTAAACATATGATTGATTCTTTTTAACAAAAGGAATTGTCTCAACTCCAAAATTAACACAGCTTATTTCAACAGAAATCAGTTTGACTTCGAGCCATTTTAAGTGCGACAGAAAATCTGGAATCGGACCCGTAGAGTCATCTATCACGTAATAAACAATAGCAGACAATGAGCAGGGTGAGCAGACCAGACCAGGAGATCTAGAGTTGAGAGGGATAGGAAAGGGTCTCAGCGGGGTTTTACAGGCCGCAATAACGGAACGATTACATGAAAATTGGTTGCTTGGATTTCAATGCCACCGGGATTTCCTAGTTCAGAGAAGATGAATGCTGGGGCACTCGCAGCTTAAAGTGCAATTGTCATCGATAAATTTAATGTAAATAACTTTTTAAAACTGGCTATCTGAGTCCGTTGCTTTCGACGATGCTCGGCAGTATCCATGGGTGGGGGTAGGCTGGAGGGTGGTGGAGGGGAAGGGTGCGGTAAGGACAGGGGCAGCGGAGGGGAAGAGTGCGGTAAAGACAACAGCAGACGACGCGGGGTCGCGACAGGAGAGCTACTATTTTTCAACTTACTGGCATGTTTCTGTCTATGTTGAAGTGAAATAATTATAAATGCCCAAGCAAAACTTATTAGTTGACTCTTCTGACTCCACAAGTTTCAAGAAAAATCCCTATTTTTCTAGGAATATGCTTTTTGCTGTCTTAGCGGGCCCACGATGGGGTTATGGTTTGGTTTGTTGATAAAGCGTTCACGATCACATTTGGACCCGAAAACTTCTGCATCAACGCTAAACCATGAGAAAATTAAATTTT